>NC_060152.1:33248653-33264244 GCF_021292245.1 Micropterus dolomieu | reverse complement strand
CTGACTGTTTTGGGTTTGTGTGCTGTGATTGTGTCATGTTTTATTGTAAAAATATCATTCCTTATGTGTCTTGTGTAACTTTGCCTTCCTGCCTGTTTGATTGTCTGCCCTGCCCTAACGTGTTCCACCTGCATTTCTCATTCAGGGGAATCCGATCTCACGTTTTCTGACTGCTTCTTCAGGGTTGAGCCAAGCAAGCCAGAGACTCTTTTGAACTTCCTTCGGAACTTTTCAAAGTAAAAGCTCTCAATTAAACACGAAATAAAGTCCTGCTGTGAAGACGTCCTGAAAAATCCGGGACAGTCCCAAATGACGAGCAGTTGTCCCGACTCCTTTCCGGTTTGAAAATTAGACCTAACGTGAGTTTTGATTATAGTCTAATTAAACATTAAATACTGATCGTTGTGTAGTTCTCTTGCTCCAGCAGGGGTTATAGGTTATCTGTACATTGTGTCAACAACGTTGTTATAGCCACAAACTCGTCGTGCTCTTTTCCCCTCTTTGTTTTCTTGTGGTTAGTGGAAGTTAGAGTTGCGAGGACAGGGAAAGTGGAGCTTCAGGCTGCCACGGCGGAGAGATCTGACACGCGCATTGCACAGACAGATGTGACACTGCACTGATGACATGAATAAAATAAACATAAAAATAAGGTAAAAGATCATGACATACCTACATATCCACAGTTGTTGTGTTTTTCCCATAGACCGTATATAAAAAGGTTTTTCCTAATAACAGACAGGCGACTTCATGAACAAAAATAATACATTTTGGCGTTATGTTTTGATTTTCACGTGTGTTTATGTTCATTGACACTCAATGTACCGGTACTTTGTAGGGAGTCACGACAGAATCCTTTTAGTGATTAAGTGTGCTTCCAACTTTGTTTCAGCAGTTTAAATGAGGCTGTTAATTCCAGAAAATCTGAAATGAAACTGCTGATTACGAACTACCAAAATAATTGTATTATAACTGTCCATTTTTTGTATAATTAATATCAGATTACATGGGGAGGGAGTACCAAATCATAGAAATTATTATTAAGTTATAAACCTTAAGTCTAAAAATACTGAAATTAGCAAATTTGTAAATTTCTATAATGACGTCTTCACTATGTTTGCTTTGTTTGTCCAAAAATTGTCCTTTAAAATTTGCTGTCGCATATAAGGAAAAGCATCAAATCCCCTCATTTGAGAGGCTGAAACCAGAGAACATTTGGCATTGCTTGAAAAAATAACTGAAATGCTTGACTGATTATGAAAAAAGTCGACTAATAAATAATTGTCTAAATCGCTACAGCTTTACTGCACTTGGGTACATGATACTTTATTCCAGTGTCCTCACACCTTTGTATATGGTGTATTAGAGATAGATTACACTGATTTTCTTTATCCCACTATCAGCTTTCCTTGTGGCAAACTGAAGCATTATCTAATCCGAACCACAACAGCAGCAGCCGTTTGGTTACTGACAAATGGGGGAATGTATGGACTCCATATTGTGAACAGCAGAAAGAAACGGTTCTTTCCGAGCCAGTGTTTTATTGTATAATAACCTGCTCTTCCTTATGGCCTAATCAAACTTTGCAGCAGGAGCAGCACTAGTGGTGGCAGCAGTCTTCTAGGTAGTAGTATGGATGTTATGGCTGGCTGAGAGAGCAATAACACATGCTGCTGCCATCTCAGTTTTGCCATTATAAAGTTGAGACGTTAGAGGAGTGCCATTATGGTTATTGATTTGCTTGTTTGCTCCCCGCTTGGTGGAGAAAGAGCACAAAGAAAGAGGTGGTTTCCTTCCCCTTTTATAGCACATTCCTTAAAAGCAAACACAGTTTACAACAGCGGGTGGGAGTCAGGGGGATTTTACATAATATAAATGTTCTGCTTCACTGCCTTTGCTCAGTACATCTGGCGATTTGCTTTACCAAAACATATAAAGAAAATATTTAAATGAAATAGAATCCTGCCTGAACCTCTTTAAGGACTCCAATCTGATCTGATTTCTGTTTGCCCTCAGTGTGCACCATCAACTCTATCTGTCCTTGCTATCAGGTCACCTGTGGAAATGGTGACAATGAGAAGTTGAAATTGACCAGGATTATTTCCCATTACAGAGACAGAAAATCAAGCCACTATTAACCCCATAGTGAACCAGCCGCGTCCGCTTTAGTTAACGGAGGTGACGGGTTAAGCGATTCCTTGCCCCCTCACACACCCACACCCACCCAGACACACATTCTCCAGATACTGAATAACTAAAAGACCACCGTAGGCTATCAATAAACTCTACACTTCTATTAGGGCTGGACAATACGGCCAAAAATGTTATCACAATAAAAAGTTTCATATCTTTCAATATCGATAATTATCACAAAAAGTATCAAATCGTTTTTTCTTTCAAGTTTAAAGGCTGATTTTTGCTCCTGAGTGAAAGTACAAGAAACCTGATGGTTAATTGTGGTTTCAACTTTTATTTATGGTCAACACTTGATGCCAAACAGTGGATCACATCATAAATCTGAGATAGAACATTCAAAACAAATATCTTTAAGTAAAATTAAGTAAAATCTTTTTCAGTCCTTTTTCCTCAACACAATAAAAATCTTAAGAAAAATAAAGTCCTAATTCGTGTATGATTCAAGTGAATAAAATCAAACATTTATTGAATATTTAATGAACATTTGTTATATTGTAATATATATTGCAATAAGTTAATTTTATTGTCCAACCCTACCTTCTATATCTGTAATAGAATAGGTGTCTTTTTTGTTTTACAAATTAACACTTCTACACATACTAAATACTCCTTTTCTTTACATAGTTGAATGTGCTGACAACAAAATCACACAAAAATTATCCATGGAAATCAAATCTATCAACCCATGGAGTCACACTCCAAATCAAAGTGGAAAACCAGACTACAGGCCGATCCAACTTTGATGTCATGTCCTTAAAACAAGTCAGAATGAGGCTCAGTAGTGTGTGTGGCCTCCACGTGCCTGTATGACCTCCCTACAACGCCTGGGCATGCTCCTGATGAGGTGGACAGTCTGTGGTGCAACGTGGCGTTGGTGGATGGAGGGAGACATGATGCTGACACACTCCAGCCACATGAGGTCTAGCATTGTCTTGCATTAGGAGGAACCCAGGGCCAACCGCACCAGCATATGGTCTCACAAGGGGTCTGAGGATCTCATCTCGGTACCTAACGGCAGTCAGGCTTCCTCTGGCGAGCACATGGAGGGCTGTGCGGCCCCCCAAAGAAATGCCATCCCACACCATTACTGACCCACCGCCAAACCGGTCATGCTGGAGGATGTTGCGGGCAGCAGAACGTTCTCCACGGCGTCTCCAGACTCTGTCACGTCTGTCACATGTGCTCAGTGTGAACCTGCTTTCATCTGTGAAGAGCACAGGGCGCCGGTGGCGAATTTGCCAATCGTGCAGGACGTTTGGCATTTACCAGAGAACACCAAGTTCTCTGGTAAATGCCAAACGTCCTGCACGGTGTTGGGCTGTAAGCACAACCCTTGTGGACGTCGGGCCCTCATACCACCCTCATGGAGTCTGTTTCTGACCGTTTGAGCAGACACATTTGTGGCCTGCTGGAGGTCATTTTGCAGGGCTCTGGCAGTGCTCCTCCTGCTCCTCCTCGCACAAAGGCGGAGGTAGCGGTCCTGCTGCTGGATTGTTGCCCTCCTACGGCCTCCTCCTCTTCTCCTGATGTACTGGCCTAATAGCTAATTGCCTATAATTTCCACCTGTTGTCTTTTCCATTTGCACAACAGCATGTGAAATTGATTGTCAATCAGTGTTGCTTCCTAAGTGGACAGTTTGGAGTGTGATTGACTTGGAGTTACATTGTGTTGTTTAAGTGTTCCCTTTATTTTTTTGAGCAGTGTATTTGTTCTTAGAATGAAAGATGTACAGTTTGTACAAAATGTGCAAAAGTTCACAGTATGAAGTAGGAATCAGAAATATGTGCATAGATGTAATTCCAAAAGATGTGCATTAATGTAGTCCAGGTTCCAGGGCAGCAGAGCAGCGATGATGGTTATTAAAAGCGGAGATAAAATTCACAAACAGGATCCTGGCATAGGATCCTGATGAGTCCAGGTGCTGGAAGAGGAAGTAAAGAGCTATGTTTACTGCACTGTCCATGGATCTATTGGCTCTGTAAGAAAATTGCCGGGGGTCCAGCAGTTGGTCTGTGATGGATTTAAGGTGGAACAGCACAAGGCACTCAATGGACTTAACACAGAAGTCAGGGTGACGGGTCTTCAGTTCTTCAGTGTCGAGGGAGAGGCAGAGTCTGGTCCAGCTGCTTTGTAGGCATCTGCCTCTAGAACAATGTGTTGACATCCCTCTCCAGGGTTAGGAGAGTTGTTGTTTAGTAGGGGAGGAGGGGGGCTCTGGGGTGGGCAGCTGTGGAGAGGGCCAAGCCCCTGCTGAGTTGTGGGAGATGGGCTGGAGCTGGTGGATGCAGTAATGGTCAGAACTATACCATTGTCTTTTAAAGCGACAATAGTATTCATTCACTTTGTTGGCCAGGCACAAGTTGTGAATGGTGTGAGGGCTTTAGGTTTGTAGTTTGTGATAAGTTTAAGCTCCCTTCAGAGTCGTTGGCTACGAACTGGTGTTGGAGTTTCTCAGTGTACTGTTTTTAGCTTCTCTTACTTCCTTGCTAAACCTGTCGCTGTCCCCACTCCTTTATCCCTTTTTGTTTTGCCTACATCCACACTAATACATTTTTATTTTAAAAAGGCATAACCTTTGCTACGTTTACACCCATCATCCACACTACACAGATGATTTAGAACCCCTAACTGAGACTTTTGAAAAAGCTGGTGACACACTTTTAGTTTGAGAACTCTAGGTATGCATTTTAGTCTGGACATGCGGAAGCTGAGACTTTTAAAAACGATTAACCAGACACCCAAATTTGCTTGCTGATTGGGTCTTATCAGTCACGTCGTGTCCGGCTCTGATTCGTCATGCCCCCTTTCACATGACTGTTTTCCAACAAGCAACCAACTGGAAATGTAGGCAGGAGCTGAGCCATGTTGTGACTTAAAACTGATTAAAATAATTTAAAAATCAATCAAGAACTTAACTGGCAGCCAACGCAGCGAGGCTAAAATACGAGTGATGTGTGATCTATGACTAGTCCAAGTTAAAAGCCCAGCTGCTGCATTCTGTACAAGCTGTAGATGTGCCAGGGCAGTTTGAAAGTGAAAGTGAAAGTGAAAAGGTCGAGATGGGAGAAAATGATGGCAATAATGATGCTTTCTAAGTCAGAAGCGTAATCGTAATGGTCTGATTTTTGCAATGTTTCTGAGTTGAAATAAAACATGATTGAACTAGTTTGTTGACATGTTTTACGGATGTCAAATGAGGGTCAACTATAACGGCAAAATTTCTAGAGTTCGGTTGGATATAGGAGGCAAGTGGGCCAATATATTGAAAAATGCGCTTAGTAACATTTCACTTTCCCTGAGATACCAACTCATGGAGTATTTAGTCTGTTAATGAGGTTGGAATGATAGATGGTATCAAAGGCTGCACTCATGTCTAGTAGAACTAAGACGGCGTGTTCCCCCATCAGCCTGCATAAGGATGTCATTTGTGATTCGTAACAAAGCAGTTTCAGTGCTGTGTTGTTGACAAAAGCCAGATCAAAGATCTAAAATTGTTTGGCATGAATGGATCAAAGCCGGATTTTTTGAAAAGCAGCTGATCGCAGGCTGTGTTAAATTAAGAGGGGACACAACAGGAGGGGAGGGACAGGTTCATAGTAGTGAGTACAGTGGGGCAAATGACAGCAAGGACCTTATATCGATGAGGTTGTGCATGGTAATGAGTTCAAACTGGGTTAGTAAATTTAAAATATTAATAGATCACATGTGAAGTGCACGGGCATGATGATGATAAAATTCACAATCTTGGGTTGAGGTAACAGAGAAAGCAGCGGGTGGAGATTGACAGTGCTCAACAGGGCTCGGGGATCGTGTTAATTATTGGTAATTAATTCTGAGAGGTAAGTTGTTTTTGCATCTTCTGATAGAGCAAAATCAAAAGCTCTATAAAGAAAATGGACATTGTGTTGGCTTTTTCCATCGCTCAGCCCTCTTGCAGTCTTGCTTAAACCTAGTTCACACTACACGATTTTCAGCCTATGATCAGGAGTAAATCAGCAATCGATTGATGGTTGCCAGTCGTGGCATCTAGAGGCAAGACAAACCTCGAGTCCTGCATGGAGGTTTTAAGTTAAATAACGTAAACCTAACCAAGTAGTTTTGTTGCCTAAGCCTAACCAAACTACCACAACATTTACCACATGCAACATTTAGAGGAGACTAATTATTAAAAACATACTGTTTGCTTCAGAGCTGGAGTAGCTGCCTGAATGGAGGACTCAAATAGAGCACATTTGTGATCCGAGGCAATGCCTATCAATGAGAGGGACTTTATAGTCAGACCTAAAGTAATTACAAGGTCAAGGGTGTGGCCTGAGTTATGAGTTGAACCGGAGACATGTTGCACGAGACTGAAGGAGTCAGTAATGTTTATGAATTCAGTGGCATAATGGTTAGAAGGCTCATCGACATGGATATTAAAATCTCCTACAATAATAACTCTATTATGGTTGAGGATAATGAAGGCAAGAAATTCAAAAAAATCTGCTAAAAAGCTATTATTTGGGTTTGGGGGCAGTTAATTGAAATACAGCAGACAGCATAAGCATCTCAAAGCACTGAAAATTATTGATAGTGATGTGTACAGTAAGGCCAACTAATTATTTTGAAAGACGGACCCTCTCTACAGTGTTAAGCCAATCTGTATAATGTTTGGTAGCTCATTATGTAACAATGCATGCTATTTTATGAGATCATCATATGTTTTCAGGACTGTGCTACCATTGAGGACACTGTTACTAATAATATGAATGATGAATTACGTCTATTCAGGTGTCCCAGCAAGCCATATCAATACCAGGACCCTGACAGTAAAGCAGCTAAAAGAATTTCATTTTATTCATTTTATCATTCAGTGATCGCCCTATGTGGTTTTACATCGACGATGCTTGGTGCTCAAACGCAGTCAAGATAGACACCGTTCCCCAAACGTGCCCCAAACCTTTTTAATGTGAAGATGAAACCATTTTATCATCTTGTTGCTGCTGGACATTCTCCCCAGATGCAAATTAAAAAAAAATGCACTGCAGAATGTTCTGGGTGTGTATGTAGCCTAAATAGCCTATAGTTTTATTTTATTTGTTTTCAACGTTACCATGTTTTAATACACATTTAATTATCTGTTAAGTTCTGTGTTTGTAGCATGAAGGGACTACAACCTTTCTTTACGTTATACAACCTTGTGTTTTATAATGACAAATAAATAACCTTGTACCTTGTATTTACACCTGTGTGAGTCCTGCGACATGTCAAAATGTCTAAAGTGAAAATCTTTATTTATCACTTAAAAAGGCACTACAGACCCGGGGTCCAGGCACACAGGTGTTTTCACTTAGCATGCCTGATTACAGCTCTTCTGACTATAGGTGTGTACATGATGAAAAATGCTCTTCAGCGTCTCATTTTGGTCATGGACAAAAGTTTTCTGATTTTTGTTCATAGAGCAAAAAATTTATATTTGTTGATAAAAACTAATAAAAAATGTATGTTTTGTTTTCAGGACGAGACAGGACTAAAATATTAGTGGTGGGCTACATGATATTTCCCCCAACGGTGCATCTAGTCTGTCTGACAGGATATAAACAATGCATCCCTGTCATTGATTGATGGGCGCACATGGATGTGCCATGCATATTCCCAGAATCCCACATGATGTTGTCTCAAACTGACATTGAGTTAATGACAACATAATGGCTTCAAAGCAAAAAAGGGTTTGGTCAAGAAAATCTACGGACACACTTTATTTATTATTCGGCAGAAGTAGTATCGGGAGACGGAGAGACGCCATGTGGCTACAAAGTAGGTGGGAAGAATACAACCATCCTGAAGAGACACCACTCTACTGTTTATGCCAAGGTAGAGAGTCAAACATGCAGAGCTTCATAATTAACGTTAAAACTTGTCCGGGACTAGCAAACGTCTCGGTCAGACAAGTGAAATACGTCTGTCAGAAATGTAAGAGAAGTAGTGTAGTCAAACTGGTACATCTATTTACAGAGCTGCCAAACAAACAGTCTGCTGAGAGGATTCATCACCTCACATTGTTTTAATAAAGAAGACAGTGGACAATGTCATCTGACACAATTATACTGAACTCTGCATGAACATGAACAGGATTCTGAATTTATGTGCCACACTTAGCACTTTGATGGACTGGAGAGCTCTCTTCCAATCAGTTCATGCCTGCAGCCTCTGATGACACTCAACAGAAATAACTCTGTAAATAAAATGAATGAGTTCATGAACTGAAATATTGCTCTTTGCAGATTTTTCTTGATAATTTGGATTGTTTGTTATCTTGCACATGCAATTAGCATATGACTCCAAAACTAGAGTTAAGCTGGCCTGAATGCTAAATACAGTGAACACACACTGCAGTACTGTGATCCAGGCCAAACTAGTCCCAGTGTGTCTGTTGGATGGAGCTCTGGGAAACCTGGCAGCCTGTCTTCAGGCTGGCACACCCTGACCCCTGGCATATGGTACATGTACCCAGCCTGCTGGCTTATTTGTCGCTTGGTGACCTGGACCGTAATAATAGCAAGGTTTGAACACTGTCTGCTTTCCCGAGTAACAAGGAAGGCATCTTGTGCAGCCTCACAAACTCGCTCATGTCCATGAATTATGGAACATACAGTTGGTAACTGCTCAGCTACACCTAGGCAAATTCTCATTCTGCTATTCCATTACTTTTAGTTACATATAAAAATGTTATCTTTATTTTACAGCTTGTGAAAACACAAAATACTAAGAAGACACAAGCACATGGAGGAAACATACAGCATTCACCAATTTCATGATAATGCATGTGCACGTCAATATAGGAAACACAGTAGATACACAATAGAGATACAAATTATTAATCTTGTGTTACATGTTTTTTGCCACATGAAATGACAAGACTTTGTAACCAAATATCTGCAAAACTAATGGCATTACCATCAACGTCAGCTGCACATTGTGTTTAGTATCAAGTAGCTTTGTTAAGCCGCATTTCCACTAAAAGTAGATCTTAAAGTGTCAGGATCTACTTTTCAAGGAACTTATAGGTTCCTTCAGCCCACTGTTGTGTGCGTTTCTACCGCGGCCTAAAGACCTGCGAAGATTAGGCAAATTAACCAGCTGACGTATACTCCACACAAAGCGATGGACAGGCATCATTATTTAGTAACCACGATCCATAAGCAACATTTATTAATGAACATCAGATTTCACTGGAATATAATGAAAAACAATATGCTTGACCAATAAAAACTGCTTTTTTATGTGGGAGAATAATGAAGATACACATGATTAAAGTTTGTTACAAATTGAATAACAAACTGGATAGAGGCAGAACTCCAGCACAGAAACATCAAATCGCAGCAGTGTGGAAGGTCATTAAATCATTTCCAGATCAGCTGCAGCACTCGTGTCTGTGTCGCCTGAGCGTCGGAGGAACGTGATTTTTAACGTGCTGCATCACCTGTTGTATCAACTGGTCCGCTTGTTTTGGAGAGGAGGAGACCGAAACCTCCTGACTGATGAAAACGTAAAACAATAACCGGACCCAGCATTCAGCTTAAGCCCATCAGCTGTTAGCTGGCAAAAACGCCGCTGCACGCTGGCTGCAAGTAGTGAGTAGCTCGGAAAGTACTACCCCCCAAGCAGGGACTTTTTGGGGAGGTAAAATAAACACCCTCAAACTTATTTTATATCCTGGTCCCTGCAGGTGGAAATGCAGCGAGTTCCTCCAAAGGTTCCTAGTTCCGGGGTAAAGTTCCTGTGGTGGAAACTTTGCTTTAGCATGTTAACACACTAAACTAAGATTGTACACATGATAAACATTATAATCGTCTGCATGTACATTGTCATTGTGAGCATGTTGCCACGCTGACATTAACATTTAGCTCAAATCACCACTGTGTGATATTTAACGCGCAACAGCAATCGTTTCATTAAAGAAAGTGAAAGTCGTGTTAAATAAACATGAATATTACATCTTTTTTTTGTGTACCATCCCTGTCTAGACAAATGCAGTAAACCACATGAGGAACAAGGTTATGTTCTTTAGTAATGAGCATTATTACAAATGTCAATGTGATTTTGAATGAGGTTTTCTTATTGCTGGGACAACAGTACATACGGTGCCTCAAGGGATGTAAACACAACTGAAACTGCTAGAAAAATGAAGAAATGACCTTTACTTTGCATGATGGAGATGGATTCACAATAACTACCAATAAATATTTATTCGTTTAATCAAACAATTATCACATAAGAAATTGTCCAGAAATGTTTGGAAGTTGTTATTTCTAACAAGAGGTCTTGTTCTTGCTGCAATATGACACAGCTTATTTTTGTTGTCATGTCTATATTGCTTTATTTCTATATTTACTTTCAGTTTGTTTCTACATACAATGCATGTGTCAAATGTGTGAAACTGTTTTCTCTCTTTGTTTATGTCACATTGTCGTATAGGAATGGTATTTACCAATAAGATCAAACAGTAAATAAATAAATTAAATGTAGAATATAACCCAGTGTTTACCCTTGATTGGGAAATGTATGCAATATGAAAAAATGAATTAGGAATAACAATGAGTCATCTGGGTAACTGCTGGACAAGTTCAGAGCGAACAGCTAGAAGGAAACAAAAGGAGGAGAAGATCTATCTGTAAAAGTAAGGGAAGTGTTTGTGGTCTTACCAGTGCTGTCATCATAAACCACAGTGACCGTCTTCCACTTGAAGAAGTGGACCAGGTCCAGGATGGCCCGGCTGAGGGAGGAGAAGTCAGGATAGAGGCTAACATAGAAGACGTCTCTGTTGTCCGATACCTGGTGCTTCCACTTAGTCTGGATGTGTGGCACCCCAAGGGCGTTACAAATGGACTGGACCGCATTGGCAGAGGAACTGTGTGAGGGCCCAAAGATGGCTGCTACCCCCAGAGAAAGCTGGTCACAGGCTAGAGGGGGGAAACATGACTAGTTAGCGCCCTTTACTTTGAACAATATGCAGCATATGCTCATAATGACCAGTGGTCTATTCAATTCCTACAGAGCTCAGAAACTTTAGTAGAAACTAGCTGATGTAAGCGTTCTGTGAATTATGTCGTAAGCAACAATTTAGCATTAGGGGCATACTATGTATGTTAACAGTATTCATTAGTGTATTTAATCTTTTGTGATATATTTGGTATAAGTCTGGTGATATTCTATATTTTTCTTATGGTCAACAAACCCCACGTGCAGAGCCAAACTAACAATTAATGAATGAAATATGAAGTATTGTGTACAGTGTTTCCCTATTAATTAACGACACCATGGCGGCCCGCCATAGTCTAATTTGCCCCGCCTTAGTTTCAAAATGAACCGCAAATATTTTTTACACATCTCATAATTACACTTCAGACCTCTAAAGTTGTGTTTTGCGCCGCTGCTCTGCGCTACTGTAAGCTCGCACACTTTGGCATTTGACTCGAGACAACCACTTTTCTTTTGAGGTAACCATGTTAACGTTAACGGCCTGTTTCTGTCATTCATTTGTGAGAAGGCGATTAAGCTAGCCGTGCCTACATTTGGAGTGCACACGTATTAAAGCCTTTACGGTAAATGACACACCTAGAGCCAGCTGACAGGCAGGTTAGAGATTTTATCCTGTCAGTTTGTCTTTACAAAGACAAGTGCTGCAGTATGAGAGTCCTACCTGAAGAGGCTGTGAAGTCTTCATGTTACAACATTATTTATTTATTTATTTATCAAACTGGGTCAGGCTGGATGAATTTAGCGCGAGGATACACATGTGACAACATTCGGTTTTCAAAATAAAGTATCTATACAGGATGGAAATAAGATTAATGGGATTATATTCACTTTAAGTATAAAACATATTACATGTGTCCATTAAAAGTAGAAAAAATAATAATTACACGTAATTACATATTCGATTTTCTATTCATTGATTTGGGGTTTTTTTCCAAATACTTTATTAGAGCACAACATTGTTTACAAGCATACAAAGTTCTTCATAGATAGCCTCTTAATTTTGCACCAAATTAAAGCATTTAACTTTAAAATCTACAAAATGTTCTTCCGGGGGGAGCATGGCCCCGGGTCCCCCGAGAGTGGGTGCTCATTATGGACTGCACACGTGCAGTTGATATGTTTTCCAGGTGTTTTCTGACATTAACTTAGCTCTCCTTGATATCCAGGCTCCTTACATGCTTGCTAATAACTTTTTTAAGCTGGGTCTCCGACATTGACATTGTTGGACATATTTGTGCAGCTGTGTAGACGAGGGAGCGCGAGAAGGACGGGTGAGAGGATGTGCTGCGCTAATGTGCTACGGCGCTCTGCATTCAAATACGACTTTAAATAGGCCTAGTAAAAAAGAAATTGAAACATCAATCTGTGGCGGTCAGCATTGATATTGTGGTGGGCTGCCACAAATAAATGAACTTATGGGTAACACAGATTATATATATATATATATAAAGCAATGCAGGCACCATAAAGACATGGTTTCCCCATAGTTTGTTGTGGCCTGCAAGAGCTGTGTGAAAAGGAACACAGCCCCCTGAATTTGGGTACATCCGTGCCCATGGGTTTGGAATAGAAATGTTGTTGCCAATGTAGTGTTGAAAAATGTATATATTATATACTGTTAATGTATCTACTGCTATTGATAACAAAACCTCTACTTTGGTACATAACATTTCCACAACACGAAGCTGAAGCTAAAGGTGTGACTGAGATCAATTTGAGCTTGCTTTCATCAAATTGGATTCGGAAGACATCCAAACAACTGCACATCTTTGTATTGGCTCAACTGTGCACTTTAATCACCATATTTGAAATAACGGAGTTGGCTAAATCACTGAAACAGGATATAATGGCCCGAAATTGATAAGAGACTTGAAATGTCAGCCTGATGCACACACAAAACTGATAGATTATAGCACTTTATTGGCTGTCTCTGGGGGCCAAACAGGTCTTTGAATTACTGCAGCTGAGTCATTACCTGGAACCAATCAATTCTCTCTGTTTACATTTGAAGTGCTCAGCTATTTCTCCCTCGCCTGATTATAATTGTCACAATCTAAGCCACTGCTTGCAAATGGAGAATACATTTACGATGCAAAGCAGCTATGGCATAGCATATGTGCACACTAACACATATAGTTACACACACAGAGCAGTCGAGAGGATACCAACACCGGAGGCAGATCTTCCAATCACAAACGCATAAATACCTTTCCTGGAGGCTTCAAAGCTGTCATAGATGTTTATCCTTTGGATGTCGTATGTGAGCGTGGTGTTTGGCAGTAGGGTTCTGTTCCTGTTGATTGTGTTTAAAGCAAATTTAAAGGCTAGTTCCTCAGCACCTGATGGGCCACTTTCAATGGACTCAAATATTCCCCCTGTCGAAGAAAGAGACACAACTGATTAGGCTTGAATTGTTTTAGTTGGAAAAGAGGCTTTCATGTTCATGATTATGTAGAGCCATTCCTACCTGTTGGAAGAAGCTTCACAATAAGAGTAAGAGAGAAAAAATGGCTTACACCTTAAAAACCTGTATAATCAATTTGACATAAAACAAAAGGCCTGAAAGAGGGAAAACCTGAAAGAAAGAAAGAAAAACTGAAGGAGAATGCAGCTGAGATATGTAAGGCGGCGAACACGACAACAAGTAAAGAACAAAACTTTAAAAAGGTACCAGAGGGCCTATTTCTCCTGTCTTAACGTTAGCTAGCAGCTACCTCCACCTCCTGCGAAAGGCCAACACATTGCAGAATGGTCTCTCCACTGAATGAACAGATATGAAATGGATCAAGCCAACTTTCAGTACAACAGCAAACAAGCTCACCCCCCCAAAATGTAAAAGACTGAGTGGTACTGGGATTGGTAAATGTAGTTTAGTTACCCAATTTAAAATCTGTAATCTTTTGTACAATTTATTACTAAAAATAGTCAACACTGTAAGGTCTCAGATGTTGCAAGCAAATGCTGTCACGCATGAGAATCTGTACAACAATAACCAGCTTCCTCATTACAATTATTACTACACAATGAAGGAACACGTCTCAATAACAACAACAATACAAACGTGAATACAGAGAAAACCTAACCTTATTACTTTTTTATTATTGGAATATCTACACTCTACACTTTCTGCACAGACTCTCCCTCTTCAGTTAACTCTGGAAAGATGCACCACTTCCTTATTCATCCATCGATTGTCATTTATGAGCGCTGTCCAGCACTTTTCTGAGCAGTACATCTTTCAAAGGAAACCACGTTGCAATAAGTTATTTTTACTGGTGTTGGGTAGATACACAGACAGCTCGGTTAATTGATTCTAGAAGTATTAAAGCTTTATGAAACTGTTGCAGCAGTAGCCAAGCACTCAATGCAGGTCCAGTTTGCCCATGGCACCGTGTGTCCTGTATTGGATGCACAATGACAGTCAAGACGGATAACAGGACACCAGATTTTGCCATTTAATTTTTATTTTTTTGCCACAATATTTTATTGTTGCAATTGGGAACAAACACTGCAGAAGACGAAACAAATTGAAAATTGAAAATTTGTCCAGAATCTCATCTTAAACAGTGAAATGTTTAATCAGGGTTCTATTACCCTGTGCACACACAAGAAACATTTAAGCTTTTGAGCCCCGGGCTATTTTTGCCACATGTCATATTGTTATTTAGAGTCAGTTACCATACTTAGAAATACTGAAGTGGTACTATACTTTACATGTTCTAATTTTAGTCATAATTATTATACTATACAGTACTAATTTTGCTGAAGGACATTCTAGCTGTAAAAATTCCTTTTAGAAGTAAGCATACGGACTTACTCTGTTTTCTTCTGACCTGGCTTGTGGTCCCACTCATGACCAAATCTTTTGCATTGCATTGCGTAGCCAGAGCCAGTTAAACATGCCGTAATCTAGGTTCTGTGTATTTTGTCGTAATTTGTATTGGAAAATATTTTTTAATTTACGTTGAAAAGTCATCAAATAATTTGTCATCAAAATTTTCATTGACAAAGTTAACACTGTGCAGGAAATATAAAAAAGGTAAAATAACATATATGCTTAAGACTATAGCTAATGAAGTTTTTAATATCATGGCACTGTACGGCCACCAGCCACTTTATTAGGTAAACCTTGCTAGGGTTTGACCCCCTTTTGCCTTTTAACTGCCTTAATTCTTTGTGGCATACTTCCAAAATGTTCAATATGAACTTTGGTAGATTTGTGAGCTCTCAGAATCTTCTGTTCCACCACATCCCAAAAGTGCGCTATTGGATTGAGATCTGGTGACTGTGGAGGCCACTGGAGTGCAGTGAACTCATTGTTCAAGAAACCAGTTTGAGATGATCTGAGCTCTGTGACATGGTGCATTATCCTGCTG
>NC_060152.1:33242341-33248553 GCF_021292245.1 Micropterus dolomieu | reverse complement strand
CATGGCACCGTGTGTCCTGTATTGGATGCACAATGACAGTCAAGACGGATAACAGGACACCAGATTTTGCCATTTAATTTTTATTTTTTTGCCACAATGTTTTATTGTTGCAATTGGGAACAAACACTGCAGAAGAGGAAACAAATTGAAAATTGAAAATTTGTCCAGAATCTCATCTTAAACAGTGAAATGTTTAATCAGGGTTCTATTACCCTGTGCACACACAAGAAACATTTAAGCTTTTGAGCCCCGGGCTATTTTTGCCACATGTCATATTGTTATTTAGAGTCAGTTACCATACTTAGAAATACTGAAGTGGTACTATACTTTACATGTTCTAGAACAGTCTTGATGAAAAAATAAATTTCTATGCAATGTGTGATATTACCTCAGAAAGAAATTTGGAGGAACACGTCTGGAGACTGCTTGGGAGTTGTACTAGACTGCTCTCTTTCTGTTCATCTATGTACATAGTTATTCTCTAATCCGGTTACTCACTTTTGTAGTGATTATTTACCCAAGAAAGTTTTCAACTCAAGCCTTCACAGCATTGGCAAACGGCAACATAGATCATGAATATGATTACTTTATTAAAGGGAAGATTTCATTGGTGGAACTCTGTTTTCTAGTCTAATTTTAGTCATAATTATTATACTATACAGTACTAATATTGCTGAAGGACATTCTAGCTGTAAAAATTCCTTTTAGAAGTAAGCATACGGACTTACTCTGTTTTCTTCTGACCTGGCTTGTGGTCCCACTCATGACCAAATCTTTTGCATTGCATTGCGTAGCCAGAGCCAGTTAAACATGCCGTAATCTAGGTTCTGTGTATTTTGTCGTAATTTGTATTGGAAAATATTTTTTAATTTACGTTGAAAAGTCATCAAATAATTTGTCATCAAAATTTTCATTGACAAAGTTAACACTGTGCAGGAAATATAAAAAAGGTAAAATAACATATATGCTTAAGACTATAGCTAATGAAGTTTTTAATATCATGGCACTGTACGGCCACCAGCCACTTTATTAGGTAAACCTTGCTAGGGTTTGACCCCCTTTTGCCTTTTAACTGCCTTAATTCTTTGTGGCATACTTCCAAAATGTTCAATATGAACTTTGGTAGATTTGTGAGCTCTCAGAATCTTCTGTTCCACCACATCCCAAAAGTGCGCTATTGGATTGAGATCTGGTGACTGTGGAGGCCACTGGAGTGCAGTGAACTCATTGTTCAAGAAACCAGTTTGAGATGATCTGAGCTCTGTGACATGGTGCATTATCCTGCTGGAAGATGGTACACTGTGGTCATAAAGGGATGGACATGGTCAGCAACAATACTCAGGCAGGCTGTCGCGTTTAAACCATGCTCAGTTGGTACTAAGGGGCCCAAAGTGTGCCAAGAAAATATCCCCCCACACCATTACACCACCAGCACCAGGCTGAACCGTTGATACGAGGCAGGATGGATCCATGCTTTCATGTTGTTTAGGCCAAATTCTGACTCTACCATCTGAATGTTGCAGCTGAAATCGAGACTCATCAGACCAGGCAACGTTTTTCCTTCTTCTATTGTCCAGTTTTGGTGAGCCTGTGTGAACTGTGGCCTCAGTGTCCTGTTCTTAGCTGACAGGAGCGGCACCCGGTGTGGTCTTCTGCTGCTGAAGCCCCTTCAAGGTTCAAAGTGTTGTGTGTTCAGAGATGGTGTTCTGCATAACTCGGTTGTAACGAGTGGTTATTTGAGTTACTGTTGCCTTTCCGTCATCTGGAACCAGTCTGCCCATTCTCCTCTGTAACTAACGGTGTAAATAGGGATGAAACTACGAAAATTTCATATCACGATTATAGTGACCAAAATTATCACGGTTAACAGTATTATCACGGTACTGTAAAAATTTGCCAAAAAAGATTAAAATGTACTGATAAATATGCCGTAATCTAGGTTCTGTTTATTTTGTTGTAATTTGTATTGGAAAATATTTTTAAATTTACGTTGTAAAGTCATGAAATAATTTTTAAAATCTTTTCATCAAAATGAAACCATTTCAACAAGTTTTATATTGAAAACTACAAATACAATTGCCATTTTATTTGCATAAAATATAAAATAACAGCAAATACCTTTTGTAAACATATGAATGTCATTGGTGTACATTATCAAGATTTTATATATTATCTTATATTATATAGGTAACACAATGACCCCATGCACAATTACATGAAAACAAATAATTCTCTTTAGAAGACAGCGATAGTAACTGCAATGAGCCCAAAAACAGAGCAGTCTGTGGCGTTTGTAGATATGCTGGTTGGTTGACTAAACAGCGTTACATGTTATCATGTGCAGTGGACCAATAGACTCTGCTGACACATGACGCACAGAACAACGTGTAGCGTTTTTACAAGAGCAGCAACACTGAGAGCTTCAGGTTACACGCTGTTAGCAAGTCAGAGAGACAAACCAAAGCTAAAAGTTAGCTCACCCTGCGTTCACTAGTAGGTTATTTTCTTCAATCAAGTTTCCCTCAGCGCTCTCATAAAAACTAAACTACGACCTGACTTCAGAGTGACTGAAAAATCAGTCTTCCGCCGTGTTGTCATCGACCCAAACAAACCCACGTTGCATTCTGCGCATGCACGCCTGCTTCTGGGAGACGCTGGACAGTGTTTGCCGTGAGATTCAATGTGTACAGTAATGATAACAGTCTGGAATTTTACCATGGTTTACCGTTAAACCGGTAATCGTTTCATCCCTCGGTGTAACTAAGAAAGTGGCGGGTGAGTGTATATGATGACCCATGAGCCTCATTATAGAAAAAGCAGCCAGATCAAGGGAAGATTCAAAAACAATATGAGGCACAGTAAAGTGCTTTCCCTTCAGAAAGCCTCCAAAGTGTGTTTAAAAGTGCGGGTCTCCACAGATCCAGGCCTCCAGTGAATCCCTCTGACAGCCAGCAGATGAATGGCCAGAGAGGAGGCCTGGGGGAGCTGGGGGTGGGAGGGTCGGGTTCTGAGATCAATGTCCACTGATAGGCTGGCGAATCAATCAATCAAGCCCTTGGGAAGCAGTGAGAGATTGAAGTTTTTTGTTTGGGTTAGCCCTATGGCCTGGCCCTGGTGGCTCAGTGTCAGTCAGAGGGAGCTTTATTTACTCCAACTACAAGCACTCTACTGTAGGACCCTCTTCAAGTCTGGATGTAATCCATACACACCACTGCACGAGTACTGCAGGTCCCTGCTATCGCAAGCGATTACCACGGGACTGGCTGATTTTGATCAATGCTCCCTTACAGTGATTTCACTAGTGGACTCCTTAGAAATACTCTTTTCCAGGGGCATTTATTTTGGCTGTGCGCAGGAGCTTAAAGCAAACATCTAAACAGAAAGACCTCTGACAGCAGCAGCACTGTCAAAAAGCTTCTATTTTCATTAGTATTCATCCCATGGGAGAGCCCTACTTTGCATGCCATAATGAGGTTGAAGGAATTAATAAGCATCAGTTAAGCGGGATGTACTATAATTGGAAAGCTGAGCATTTGAAATGGGTCCGTTCACACGCCAGAAGCGCCGGAATCTCTACGTTCTATTGAAACAAATCTGGCCTGTGAAAGTGGAGATGAATCGCTGCAGAAAGGTGAATCAGTGTAAGAGAGGTGACTGTCTAAGTTGGTAAGTTTGAATGAATGCACATGCATCTAATGAGAAAGTTACTCACTTGCCTGCATGGACATGAGGATATGGAAATGAAGCAGAATAAGGAAGATGAGGAAAGACAAAGAAAATCCTCCAACGTGAGGACATGCTTGTTCTCATCTTAATGAGAGTTAGTCTGGGATTCATTTTAAAATCCAAAATGATTCTTTTCAACCACATATGTGTGTGCAATCATAAAAACAATGGAAAAGATGCTATAAAGCCCATATATACATATATATTAGGGCTGGGCACGCTAACGCGTTATTATCGCGACAATAATTTATCGCACGCTGTCGCAATTTTTATTTTATGATTATTAGTTTGAAAGTCCGTTGCTTACTGGCTCTGAATACACATACAGTCAAACCATGGGTCACAGGAGGGGCAGCCTGCAAATCAGCCAGCCAAACAAGCAGTTATCAGGGCAGCAGGTGAGCCGCTTGCTTGCTAATGACGCAGCCTATCAAACAACTCAAACAGCCGAAACCAACATCTGCCCCCTGCGTTCAGTGTTGCTTTAACGTTACCTGGTCTGTGCTTGTAAAATATCCACCGCGACTTGTAACGTCATTTCAAGTTTTGTCTGTCAGAGTGTACACACGCCAAGGCAGTGGCAAACAGCTTTGGTTTAATATTTGATTTGATTACATTAATGTTTAAGTTGAGATTTACAATAAATATTTTATTGTTACTGTGTAAAGAGAATACTGCTGGTAAAAAGCACCTTAATTGTTTAAAGTGTTTGCAAACCACATGTTATTGTACTTTTGTGTTTATACACATTTAAATTAAATTTGCACAATACACTACTTTAGAATTCATTATTCAATTTTACGCGTAACAATGAGATTAATCGCAACGATTAAAAAAAATATATATATATATATATAAAAAGGTGACAATTGTATGACAGTCTCCAGAAACTGTGTCCACAGGCTGGCAGGTGGGACCTGGTGAGCAACCAGCGTGTTTATTGCTGAATCCACACCTACATCATATTTGTGGAAGAGAAAAAATAAGTGATGTATTACATTTGTAGGAGGTGGGCGTCAAAACATAACAAGTCCCGAAGCCTAAAATGGATGCGCAAGTGGTTACAGGACACATGGAGTGTGTGTGTGTGTGTGTGTGTGTGTGTGTGTGTACAACCCCATCTCCTGCTCAGATTACTTTTTGTATCAACATAATGAGGAAATGTTGTTCATGACCGTGCCAAGTCACAAAATGTTTATAGTGAAAATATCTGCAATATGTTCGCTGTCAATGTATTTAATTTGTTTTTCTGCAACGACTGCTCATAGCAACTAAAGCATAATTAACATTTTTTTTAGTTTAGGCACTCAAAGCACTGAATACTTAAAAAGGGCAACGGTGACTGAAGCTCGAGACATGACTTATATTCAGTGGTGGAAGGAGTATTCATATCATTTACCTACATAGTGATCCCACACTATACAGACACTAAATTCCAAGCATTCAAAATATCACTTCAGCACCAAGTACAAAAATATTATCAGCAAAATCTACTCAAGTACAAAAAGTAAAGGTTTGTCAAAATGGGCCCTGTCAGTGTTATATATCATTATATGACGGGCCCTTACTAAAGCTGGATTAACATGGAAAAACTACTTTACTGTTATAGCAGGCTGAGATGGACCAAATTTAAATACTTTACATACTTTTAGGCAGTTAAATCTATAACAGCATCATAAGTTATATATTAATTACATGTTTTGTTTGTAAAATCTTAATCTGAAAAGTAACTACTAACTATCCAACGAAGGTTAAAGTCAGCTGGACTTGGTTGAAGATACTGGATCCAGTATCTTCAACCAAGTCCAGCTGCCCTTGACTTTAACCTTCGTTGGATAACTATGACCTGGATGACTGAGAATCTTCATACATAACTACTAACTATTGCTGTCAAATAAATGTAGTAGAGTACAAAGTACAGCATTTATCTCTGAAATGTAACAGAATAGAAGTATAGCAACAAAGACAGTGAAATACTCAAAATTGTACTTAATGACAGTACTTGAGTAAATGTGCCTAGTTACATTCTAACACTGAGTATATTACTTTATTAACATTTCACCGAAACCACAATCTTTTCCTTAACTTAACCTTGCATAGGTAAGTTATGTTGTTATGTACCTGATTACTTTTGGTTTCACACAGGACTCGAACCGCAGTGTCCTGTGTTTGTTTGTTTGTCCTCCTCCTCCACATGTGGACTTTCTCGCTCTTTACGTCCAGAAAGGACACTAGAGGGGTGCCTACAGCGTCGTATTTTGAAGCAGAGGGCCACTGACCCCCCGCGACCCTGTACGCAGGATAAGTGGTTGACGATGCCTGGCTTGATGGCTGGCTGGTTGGCTTGATGGCTGGCTGGTTGGCTGGATGGCTTGATGGCTGGCTGGATGGCTTGATGGCTGGCTGGTTGGCTGGATGGCTTGATGGCTGGCTGGATGGCTTGATGGCTGGCTGGCTTTCTGGATGGCTGGCTGGCTTGCTGGATG
>NC_060152.1:33239058-33242241 GCF_021292245.1 Micropterus dolomieu | reverse complement strand
GGACTGGCTGATTTTGATCAATGCTCCCTTACAGTGATTTCACTAGTGGACTCCTTAGAAATACTCTTTTCCAGGGGCATTTATTTTGGCTGTGCGCAGGAGCTTAAAGCAAACATCTAAACAGAAAGACCTCTGACAGCAGCAGCACTGTCAAAAAGCTTCTATTTTCATTAGTATTCATCCCATGGGAGAGCCCTACTTTGCATGCCATAATGAGGTTGAAGGAATTAATAAGCATCAGTTAAGCGGGATGTACTATAATTGGAAAGCTGAGCATTTGAAATGGGTCCGTTCACACGCCAGAAGCGCCGGAATCTCTACGTTCTATTGAAACAAATCTGGCCTGTGAAAGTGGAGATGAATCGCTGCAGAAAGGTGAATCAGTGTAAGAGAGGTGACTGTCTAAGTTGGTAAGTTTGAATGAATGCACATGCATCTAATGAGAAAGTTACTCACTTGCCTGCATGGACATGAGGATATGGAAATGAAGCAGAATAAGGAAGATGAGGAAAGACAAAGAAAATCCTCCAACGTGAGGACATGCTTGTTCTCATCTTAATGAGAGTTAGTCTGGGATTCATTTTAAAATCCAAAATGATTCTTTTCAACCACATATGTGTGTGCAATCATAAAAACAATGGAAAAGATGCTATAAAGCCCATATATACATATATATTAGGGCTGGGCACGCTAACGCGTTATTATCGCGACAATAATTTATCGCACGCTGTCGCAATTTTTATTTTATGATTATTAGTTTGAAAGTCCGTTGCTTACTGGCTCTGAATACACATACAGTCAAACCATGGGTCACAGGAGGGGCAGCCTGCAAATCAGCCAGCCAAACAAGCAGTTATCAGGGCAGCAGGTGAGCCGCTTGCTTGCTAATGACGCAGCCTATCAAACAACTCAAACAGCCGAAACCAACATCTGCCCCCTGCGTTCAGTGTTGCTTTAACGTTACCTGGTCTGTGCTTGTAAAATATCCACCGCGACTTGTAACGTCATTTCAAGTTTTGTCTGTCAGAGTGTACACACGCCAAGGCAGTGGCAAACAGCTTTGGTTTAATATTTGATTTGATTACATTAATGTTTAAGTTGAGATTTACAATAAATATTTTATTGTTACTGTGTAAAGAGAATACTGCTGGTAAAAAGCACCTTAATTGTTTAAAGTGTTTGCAAACCACATGTTATTGTACTTTTGTGTTTATACACATTTAAATTAAATTTGCACAATACACTACTTTAGAATTCATTATTCAATTTTACGCGTAACAATGAGATTAATCGCAACGATTAAAAAAAATATATATATATATATATAAAAAGGTGACAATTGTATGACAGTCTCCAGAAACTGTGTCCACAGGCTGGCAGGTGGGACCTGGTGAGCAACCAGCGTGTTTATTGCTGAATCCACACCTACATCATATTTGTGGAAGAGAAAAAATAAGTGATGTATTACATTTGTAGGAGGTGGGCGTCAAAACATAACAAGTCCCGAAGCCTAAAATGGATGCGCAAGTGGTTACAGGACACATGGAGTGTGTGTGTGTGTGTGTGTGTGTGTGTGTGTGTACAACCCCATCTCCTGCTCAGATTACTTTTTGTATCAACATAATGAGGAAATGTTGTTCATGACCGTGCCAAGTCACAAAATGTTTATAGTGAAAATATCTGCAATATGTTCGCTGTCAATGTATTTAATTTGTTTTTCTGCAACGACTGCTCATAGCAACTAAAGCATAATTAACATTTTTTTTAGTTTAGGCACTCAAAGCACTGAATACTTAAAAAGGGCAACGGTGACTGAAGCTCGAGACATGACTTATATTCAGTGGTGGAAGGAGTATTCATATCATTTACCTACATAGTGATCCCACACTATACAGACACTAAATTCCAAGCATTCAAAATATCACTTCAGCACCAAGTACAAAAATATTATCAGCAAAATCTACTCAAGTACAAAAAGTAAAGGTTTGTCAAAATGGGCCCTGTCAGTGTTATATATCATTATATGACGGGCCCTTACTAAAGCTGGATTAACATGGAAAAACTACTTTACTGTTATAGCAGGCTGAGATGGACCAAATTTAAATACTTTACATACTTTTAGGCAGTTAAATCTATAACAGCATCATAAGTTATATATTAATTACATGTTTTGTTTGTAAAATCTTAATCTGAAAAGTAACTACTAACTATCCAACGAAGGTTAAAGTCAGCTGGACTTGGTTGAAGATACTGGATCCAGTATCTTCAACCAAGTCCAGCTGCCCTTGACTTTAACCTTCGTTGGATAACTATGACCTGGATGACTGAGAATCTTCATACATAACTACTAACTATTGCTGTCAAATAAATGTAGTAGAGTACAAAGTACAGCATTTATCTCTGAAATGTAACAGAATAGAAGTATAGCAACAAAGACAGTGAAATACTCAAAATTGTACTTAATGACAGTACTTGAGTAAATGTGCCTAGTTACATTCTAACACTGAGTATATTACTTTATTAACATTTCACCGAAACCACAATCTTTTCCTTAACTTAACCTTGCATAGGTAAGTTATGTTGTTATGTACCTGATTACTTTTGGTTTCACACAGGACTCGAACCGCAGTGTCCTGTGTTTGTTTGTTTGTCCTCCTCCTCCACATGTGGACTTTCTCGCTCTTTACGTCCAGAAAGGACACTAGAGGGGTGCCTACAGCGTCGTATTTTGAAGCAGAGGGCCACTGACCCCCCGCGACCCTGTACGCAGGATAAGTGGTTGACGATGCCTGGCTTGATGGCTGGCTGGTTGGCTTGATGGCTGGCTGGTTGGCTGGATGGCTTGATGGCTGGCTGGATGGCTTGATGGCTGGCTGGTTGGCTGGATGGCTTGATGGCTGGCTGGATGGCTTGATGGCTGGCTGGCTTTCTGGATGGCTGGCTGGCTTGCTGGATGGCTGGCTTGATGGCTGGCTGGCTGGTTGGCTGGATGGCTTGATGGCTGGCTGGCTTGCTGGATGGCTGGCTTGATGGCTGGCTGGTTGGCTGGATGGCTTGATGGCTGGCTGGCTGGTTGGCTGGTTGGCTTGATGGCTGGCTGGCTTGCTGGATGGCTGGCTTGATGGCTGGCTGGTTGGCTGGATGGCTTGATGGCTGGCTGGATGGCTTGATGGCTGGCTGGCT
>NC_060152.1:33221681-33238958 GCF_021292245.1 Micropterus dolomieu | reverse complement strand
ATGGCTGGCTGGTTGGCTGGATGGCTTGATGGCTGGCTGGATGGCTTGATGGCTGGCTGGCTTTCTGGATGGCTGGCTGGCTTGCTGGATGGCTGGCTGGCTGGCTGGCTGGCTGGTTGGCTGGATGGCTTGATGGCTGGCTGGCTTGCTGGCTGGTTGGCTGGATGGCTTGATGGCTGGCTGGCTTGATGGCTGGCTGGTTGGCTGGATGGCTTGATGGCTGGCTGGATGGATAGATGGCTGGTTGGCTGGCTGGTTGGCTGGCTGGCTTGATGGCTGGCTGGTTGGATGGATGGATGGCTTGATGGCTGGCTGGATGGATGGATGGCTGGTTGGCTGGCTGGTTGGCTGGCTGGCTGGTTGGCTGGATGGCTTGATGGCTGGCTGGCTTGATGGCTGGCTGGCTGGTTGGCTGGATGGCTTGATGGCTGGCTGGATGGATGGATGGATGGATGGCTGGTTGGCTGGCTGGCTGGCTTGATGGCTGGCTGGTTGGATGGATGGCTGGCTTGATGGCTGGCTGGCTGGATGGATGGATGGCTGGTTGGCTGGCTGGTTGGCTGGCTGGCTGGTTGGCTGGATGGCTTGATGGCTGGCTGGCTTGATGGCTGGCTGGCTGGTTGGATGGCTGGTTGGCTGGCTGGCTGGCTTGATGGCTGGCTGGTTGAATGGATGGCTGGTTGGCTGGCTGGCTGGCTTGATGGCTGGCTGGTTGGATGGATGGCTGGCTTGATGGCTGGCTGGCTGGATGGATGGATGGATGGATGGCTGGTTGGCTGGCTGGTTGGCTGGCTGGCTGGTTGGCTGGATGGCTTGATGGCTGGCTGGCTTGATGGCTGGCTGGCTGGTTGGCTGGATGGCTTGATGGCTGGCTGGATGGATGGATGGCTGGTTGGCTGGCTGGCTGGCTTGATGGCTGGCTGGGTGGATGGATGGCTGGCTTGATGGCTGGCTTGTTGGCTGGATGGCTGGCTTGATGGCTGGCTGGTTGGCTGGCTGGATGGCTGGCTGGATGGCTGGCTGGTTGGCTGGCTGGATGGATGGATGGATGGATGGCTGGTTGGCTGGCTGGTTGGCTGGCTGGCTGGCTGGATGGCTGGCTTGATGGCTGGCTGGTTGGCTGGCTGGATGGCTGGCTGGTTGGCTGGCTGGCTTGCTGGATGGATGGCTGGCTGGCTGGTTGGCTGGCTGGCTGGCTTGATGGCTGGCTGGATGGCTGGCTTGATGGCTGGATGGCTGGCTGGCTGGTTGGATGGATGGATGGATGGCTTGCTGGATGGCTGGTTAGCTGGATGGCCACTGACCAAGCGGCAGTATTTGACGAGTTGGGAATGAGACCAGATAGGTTGATAATTGAACTGGTGCTTTGTTGAAATGAAACTGATGGAAGTTTGTTAACACAGTATCAGAAATGAGCAGTCAGTCAGTTACTCGTGTGTGTGTGTGTGTGTGTGTGTGTGTGTGTGTGTGTGTGTGTGTGTGTCTGTGTGTAAGATAAGATGCTGCCCAACACAGATCCAGAGAGCAGTGATCAGTCAAGAGAGAAAATCCATCAGCACTTCATCAATCTGATCAAATGACAGTGGACACACAGCGACCACAGCGCTCGCAGCCATCACCGCCTTCTTTACTTACTTAGATGATTTGTTGAAGCTTAACAATCCTAACAGGCAGAGTACTCTCTGAAAATTATTTACGATCAAAACATTCCCCCCCACGATTTATCAGAGAGTGCTTAAGCAATAAGCCTCAGGGCTGAGCGTCTCATTTTTTTAAACGCTAAGGGGTGTTGTTAGGCAGGAAAACTGCTAAGCTGCTCAAAAATTAATGACAGCTTCAAATAAAAGTAAAAGCGGCTGTTGTAAGACAGATGAGAAGCATCAATATCCAGCAATGAACCAAAGGACACAAATGAGCAATGGGGTGGTGATGACGTAGTGGATAACAAACATGCCTTTGGTGTGGGAGACCCGGGTTCAACCTCTGACATACATAGCAATTGTAAGACGCTTTGGATAAAAGCATCAGCTAAATGTCTAATTTGTTATTATTGGGGGTGGTGATGGTGCAGTGGAGAAGACACATGCCTTGGGTGTGAGAGACCTGGGTTCGAATCCACTGTGAGACACCAATGTGTCCCTGAGCAAGACACTTAAAGGAGACCTTTTACACTTTTCCACATTTTATGATTTATCTACAATGTTATAATCTTGGATTTTCATGTTAAACATGGCCAAAGTTTCAAAAAAATGAGGTTTAAGCATTTTTAAGAAATCACTGAGCACTCAGATTCCCTCCTGTTCTGTTCGCTCTGCTTTTTCTACCAATGGCTCCGTTCTACGTAATAGGGAGCCAGTCGGAGCCGCTGTGCCATATATGGTCATGTGCTTCCACACTAACGGCACAGCAACGCTCGTTGCCAAGCAGCAACAACAGCCTTGTAACATGCTTCAGGTCTTGGCCAATCAGAAGACAGTGGGCTTTAAGAGGGGGGGCCTTAAAGAGACAGGAGCATCTACAGCTTGTTCAGACAGAGAATGAAATGAAGGCCTACATGAAGAATTTTTATTTTATTTTTTTGATCTTTGAATCATGCAAAGCTGCCGTACAGGAGTCACAGAACTACAATATAGGACTGGAAAAGCAGTATAATATGTCTCCTTTAACTCCTAGTGGCTGCAGAGGCGTGCGACCTCTGACATGTATAGCAATTGTAAGTCGCTTTGGATAAAAGCGTCAGATAAATGAATAAATGTAAATGTTCAAAAAGCTTACCGCTTCAGTGACTCCTATTTCCATGTAATTTGGCTTAGTTATTTACAGAGGTGTAAAGTAACACATGACATTTCTCAGGTATCTTTGAAAACTAGCTACAGCTTTAACTTCATTACATTACAGACCAACTCCCTGTGGCTTACATGTGCGATGTGAGTAAATGAGTCAATTGTTAGCATTAATCCTGTTTAGTTTACCAAAAAAGCTTTGTTTATTGCATTCCTGCTCCTGCTTCAGTGGGTACAGGCCATGCTGAACTAAGGGCCTGACAGAGTCTGAGGCTCAAAGACAGATTCACACAGAATATGGGTATAAATATTATAGAGTTCAAGTTGATGTTATCACGAGAGCAATGGTGGACTTCCCTCACTTAGCAAATCTGCCTATGAAAGATAAGAAATGCGTTTCCACATGATTGCTACAGTTCTCCAAACTGTGCCGCTACTGGTACCTAGATCAATACTTAGGATGTCACAGTAAATCTCCTTCTGAATTCAAAGAGACAAAAGGGCAGATGAGGACCTTATTATTCGTTACTTATAACTGGTTTACTGGACAAACACGACTTCTTTACTCCTCTGAACCTTTTGAGTGAGTTCATAAACAACATGTCAGCGTAATCCATGAAGTGAATAAAGGCCCTCACCGGGCCTCACTCAGGGCCCTGCAAGGCTATGGCCTTTCCCCACGTCTGTAAGGGAGGCCCGGGCAACACCAAGCATCATCCATCTCAATTTTCTCTCCCTCAAAAAAAACGACAGAAATTAATAGTAAATCCTGCTTCAGCTCATCGTTTCTGTTGAGTGAAAATTATTTATGAGGAAAAATATGTTAGCTTCCCCCGGCACCTCCTCCCACCCTTAGCCCTGAGTCCCTGTCTGTTGTTGACAGTTTGATGGCGATCAGTGTCAGAATATCAGTGCTGCAGAACGGGAAGCGTAGCATGACGAGCTCTGAGAGCATGTTCCATCTTTATCACAGCTGAGGCTCTGCTGCAGTAGACAGGGTTGTTGGGGGATGGGGGTTGGGGGTTGGGTGTTGGTGGGCCGGAAGAGGCCAGATGGAGGCAATAAAGGGGAAAAAAACATGCAAAGGCATTGGGGGATATATGGATGCAAACAGAATAATGTGGGGAACAATGAGGGGGGAAAAAAAGACGAAGAAGCTCTGAATCTCTGGACAAATGGAAAATATGGACAGGAAAACTGGATCAATAACTTTATGTCCTCCTCCAGCCAACCACCTGTGTCGCACTGAAGTGCTTGAGGGATCATCTATTCCCCCCTTCTGACAGTGGAACCAAGGAGGGCGGCGTCCAGCAGCTTTTGTAACTTTCAGAAACAGACAATTAGTCAATCAAACCCACTTTATGGAGGTTTGAAATTATCTCTCAAGCTATATTTTAATTCTTCACACTACACCTTCTTCAAATACTCATTTTTGGCTTATACAACAGAGTGCAACAACATAAATGGCGTCAAGATGAAACTGTCCTAATGTGTTTGCTGGTGTCCCAGCTGGTGTCCATTTGTTGGATTTATCGGATCAAGACTGCAAATGCAAGCAAAATGCACAGAATTCCGTCTTCAAGGTGTCCCAACCAGAACCACTCTAAACACTTTTAACTTTAGACATGGTGGGACGACCTAGGTTATTTAAAGCATATTGAATACTTTAAAGAGTAACTAAACACCAAACCACTTTTTTATGTATTTAGTAGTGTTGTTGAGGTATCAGGCAAAGTATTTGAATTCTGTTATATAAATGTGCAGATCTGGTGGCAAGTGACGAAGATTAATTTGGTAGAAGTTTTTTTGACTGAATTGTTCATCATTCATGATGTATTCCTCTTCCTTCAAACATCCTCCTTCAAACTTTTTGCAACACAGACCTTGGGGGAGGAGAATTTCTGAAATGGTGCAGAGACAGCATGTATGATTGATCCCCCAACTGCTTCGGTATAGTAGAGCACTGCTTTCAAGACCTCCTCCAATCAAAAGAAAACCATTTCTTATGAAAACTTCTTTTGGATGTTTAACGTTTACTGTACAGCAGAGACTGTACTGCTGACAGGGTTGGGGAGTAACAGATTACATGCAACAGCGTTACGCAATCAGGATACAAAAAAAAAAGTAACTGTTTTCTGTTGCAGTACAGAAAAAGTAGACGTAATCAGATTACAGGTACATTTTGTAAAATCAGGGATTACTTAGAAAGTTTCCATGAAACAGAAAGCGCAGTGATATTTGCCTCCGTATATGGTTTTTATACACAGTCTATATGTGTTCTATGTGTTTCTGTAAAACACAAAGCTAGGGAGGGACGTGTCGCAGACATTGATTGGCGTTTACATGCGCCAGTAGCGCTGAATGTGCGTTTACGCCCTCAACCCGTCATGCAGACTCTGTGCAGACTGTTAGTGAGTGAACACGGCACCCGGACCGGAACCGAGCACAGCATACACAGCCTGCAAGACTGACAGAAACCAGTTTGACCACTGGGAATACAGTCCCGAGGTGGTTTTCTTGCCGGGTTTGGCTCTTGGCACCCGGGGGCACCCAACGAGCTAATCAGCCACAGATACAGGCAGATAGGCAAAAGTTAGCTTTTAAGCAAAAAGTAAAGCAATCCATTCCCTGTTGGTGTTCGGTCCTGTTGATGCCGTGTTCACTGGGAGGGCTGCTGAGCGAGGTTTCGTTGGTCACTCGGCCTGCTCCGGTTCCCATTCAGGCGCTCCATCACCCCTCCATCACTCCCTGCATGGCCCGCCGCCCCAACACCTTTATACAGTCTACGATAAACACCAACACTTCCCCGTTGCTCCGAGCTCCAAGTACGGGCAGAGTAAGCTAATCTGACCAGTGACTGCACAGCTGAAAAATCCTAGAGGAAGCACTGTCCTGTATTCATATGGTCCACGCAGACATCATGCAAACTCCACAGTCGGCAACTGGTTAGCATTATCCCAAATATTGACAAAAATCTGAATACACTGATCTTGGTATGTGTTTGCTGTCAAAATAGCTACCGCTATCAATATTGTACATCTAAATCACACAGATTACAGAATGGAGTTAGGCTATTTGTCGTTCTACGTAGGTAATGTTAGGCTACACCAACAGTGGCTAGCGTTAGCTCCTACAGTAGTATAATAGGACTACTCTTTTCTTTTCTTCGGATAACGTAAGCTGCTGTGCGTTCGGCTTTAACTAAACGTTTTTTTTGTAAAGCATTTAGCAAGGGCATAGGTCTGCATTTGTCTTCATCTGTTGACTATGACGCTCAGGTTAGTTATTTGTCCAAAAGAAGACAAAATAAGGATATCGTTTAGGCCGTTCAGTGTAGCTGTTTTCACACTTAAACAGCGTGCAAAGACTTATTAAGTTTATGTAACGTTGCTACGACAGTGTTTCCCAACCCTCTCCTGGAGAAAGTTACCCCCTGTCCTGCACGATGTAATCTCTCCCTGATTCAACACAGCAGATTAAAGCAGCTTTCGGATTCATAACGAGTTGAATCAGCTGTTCTGAAGCAGGGAGAGATCTAATACGCACGGTTATATGAACAGTTTGCGTTATCCACAGAAAGAAACTACTCGTCCCATAGATCTTCGGGGGCTCACCCCAGCAACTGTTGGCATATCCTAATTTGCATGATTTAGATTTACAAATATTGGTAGTGGTAGATATTTTGACGGAACATGCCGAGACCCATGCATTCAGACTTTTCCTTTATGTTTGGCTTTAATGCAAATCAGTCACTGCTGCCAACTAAACCAAATATTATTACAGTAGGCTACTAACTTTTGTGTCTCCATTCATTTTTAAAAAGTGGATATATATATATATAGTAGTCCAGCAGGGTCCTAGTTCCCTAAGGAGGGTCTGAACTCTTATGGAATATCTGTGGTGGTCACTCATTAATTTACCAACAACCATTATTTTTAATCACAAATGTATTTTCATTAAAGTTATTATTTACATTAATGACATAAACGGGCTAAAATAAACAAGTTTTCCAAATGATCTCTGCTGCGCACCGCATGAATGTCATCACGACATGATTAATAATAATAATTAATATGATACCATACCAGTCTCTGCTTGAGTAGTAGTCTTAGTTGGTTTATTTCAGGCTTTTGAAACTTAAACTTTGCTGCAGTATCGCAGACATCTGTGGCAAGTAGTGTGCTGCTGTGTGTGTGTGAGAAAGTGCTGGACCACGTAATGAGCAACGAAGTCTCTGTCTCTCCGTCTGTCTAGACTCGAGCTATTATTTAATTATTTATTAATCTCCGCCGCTAACGTTCGTTATATACAGAAGCTCAAACTGCAGTTCCCACATAAGTTTATCAGTTTTTCATATTAAATTCAGCTGATAGCAGTAAAATGTCATAGTATATATTTCTCTGCAAAGGAAAATTATGAACGAGAATGTGTGTCTGGAAGAGAGGCTAAGTTACACTCTAAATCAACAACTTTATTTTTTTCTGCAAATTGATGTGGTTGGCTGTATGGACGGCGTTAACGTCCTCTTTTGACAGAATAAATAAATAGTGCCTGTAATAAAGATACTCTTACTAGTTGAATTATTGAAGCGATATACAGTCGGCTTTGTTGCTACAAGCAGAATAGGCTCAAATAAATTAGCCTTCTAGCTTACACTTACAATGTTGACTAATTAAATATAATAATTAAACAATATAATATAATTAAATATAAATCAATGACAAAATCCCTTCCCCTAAAAGTGTCTACATGATTAAATTTTATAATTTTTGAATGCGTTTCCTGCCAAATCACACAATTTTTTATTTGAAGGACTTCACTATTATAGTTTTTATTATACCTACATGCTGCATGTTCCTACTGTTTCATTTAATCACCGCAAAGGTGTGCACAGCAGAAAGCCTAGTAGAAGGAATTCTTAAATGTGAAGAAAACAAATAATCCTGCACACAGATGTCCTTGGTGGAAATGTACCCAATGAATCATACCTGATGAAGATCTTTGCTTAAATCATTATCATAAATCATTACGTAAAGTTTTACCCAAGGTCTAACAACTGAAAGACCCTCGCTAAAGTGATTATAACCGCTCGTAAGGTGCTCTTGGTTGACTGTGTGGTGCTCTGTGGTTTCTTCATTTTTAATCAAATTACCACAGACATCCAGCAAGCCTGGGACGATTATTATTTAGGCATAGAAAAACTGTAGACATTGCAAAATAGAGGGTTTGATAGAGGCCCACAACCCTTTGTTTTACCTGAAGAAGGGTAATCGGGCCCTGCTTGGTCTTCTAGACTCAGAAGCAAGTTGTCTTTCATTATGACACATTACACAGGAGAACCAGCTTGGCTTCCTCTTTTAATTGATGTAACTGGTGTGACTGGACCAGCACTGGAGGTGGGTGAGACACTGGGTCTTAGACGTCCCTTCATTTGCATATTTATAGATTCTAGATTTTGTTTAACTTGGAGTTAGGAGTAAAAATGCTTTTAAGCTTTTTCAATTAGTTAACTGAATGTTTTAAAATGTCTTTATCGTGGAATTGAATACTGTGATTTCTACTCCAAAGCTAACCTTGTTCAGTCGGTGTTCTGCCTCTTGTGAATTTGTTTCCCACAGCGGTGTCATTATTATTCAGCAGTCTGTTTGTGCAGAACAGTTTGTACCTTTTTCATACAAGATCAACAGCAGGATGCTTTCTATACTTCAGGGACCTGTCTGCAGCAGTTGAGGGAGGTTTAGAAGAAAAAGACTAAAGATGCTTTCACACTGTGAGCCACTAGAGAATTGCAACTAGGCTGTGGTATTTATTCTATCTGTCTTTTATTCAGCTCTTATTTACGTTACTTTCTTCCTGTACTTTGTTTTTCCTCTTTTCTTCCCATTTTTCTCTGTTTCATTTTTATCTGACATCCTATGAGCACAGATTACTGCAACAGATATAAGTGCGTAATGTGTAATTTTCCTCTCTCTCATAATAGAATATCTTAGGAGCGCTCAGCTCGACACTTTCATAAATGTCAGTGCTTCTCAGCCATTGTCAAGCACTCTGAGAGACACAAAATGTCAGCCTCTCTCCTCACTCACAGCCTCTGTGAACTGCTCACATCTGGAAATGTCAATGAGCAAACCACAATGGGAGGGACCATATTCTTGGAAGGCAGAAAGCACGGCACATTTCAATCCACTGTAAAGATCTACTGTACCGTCTCAGACGCAATACAGAGAAACTCATCCACTGTGCTGCCACAAATCTGTGACCCATATCAGCACCCATACAAGGTACAACTCAGAGATATCTATATGATAAATATAGACGCACGACTCAGGAAATGGACACGGGTAAATTGTTAAAGCTCATAAATATGTTACGTCAGTACATCAGTGTTAAATGTATTGTGATGTCTGAATTACTATCAACATATGACACACGATTCATCCCATCCCACTGATATTGTACCCCACCACCGACACTTGAGTGCTGAGACTGCTGAAGCCAAAACAGAAAACATGCACATGGCCAAAAATGCTCCAAGTGATCCGATGTCACTCCATTCACCATCTGCCAAAGCTAAAAACTGTGAACACTTACGAAAATCCTAATTCTCTCTCTCTTCAACAAATTCCAAATATACCAGAACCTTACCTTGAATCTGATTCGAGCTGATATCGCTCACCCTGCCGGAGCCCTGTTTCTGATTCTGTTGCTTGTATTAAGATAATGATGTTGAGTTAGTGATAATTTACAATGAGGAGTCTTGGATCAGGAAAAATAATGGATCAGGTGTAGGCGACTCATGTCTTGGATCAGCGCTTATGTTGCACCAACTCTGCCCAGAAAGTTGTAGTTAATTTCTTAAAAATAGCCCAATGGCTTTATTATTAATTTGACCCCAGAACGCGGTTCTCCGACAGCGACAGTATATCATGTTGCATTCCTCAAACATTGGAGCTTCTGGAGGTAATAGCATGCGGTCTCACTGTGAGTCAAGTGTTTAGAGGACAGTCAGAGAGCACAGCTTTGTTCTGCTTTACAATTCAACCTAAACAGTTAGCTAATTCCCCGTGTGCTGAGGCAGACATTCAGTCACTCCGAGGGGGCGGCTCCCCCATCAGTCTGCAAGAAGATACAGTTTGCTAATAGCACAGGGAGTTAATCTTATTATTTCTCTCCTTTCTATCTCTCTCTCTCGATGGATCTATTTGCTTAACAATGATAACAATCCCTGCAGCTTAACTCGCTGGGGTTGAACCAATACTCCAAACAGCGCGTTTGCTCCCTCTCTTTTTAATGAGCAGCTTTGGTTTTGAACTTAGCAAAGGAATATTGATTTTCTTTGCTCAGGCGAGTGTGTGATATTATCTCAAGTAAAGGGAGAAAATGAGGGAGATGAGGGGTCAGGGGTGCAATTCTCCTGGGGTGATTTTCTCCCGGTGCAATCGCATGATGCCCCCTGACCCCCACATTATGAAGTAATCCCAGTCCGTTTAAGGGATTAGCCTAGCTCTGGTGAGATGGGAGTCACAACACACTCATTGATTTATCAAAGGTGGAAACATCAGCCAATGATCGAACATGTACCACAAACACAGCCTAACGTGTTAAACTTATCTCTCAGAGTCTGTGAAAACATTTCCAGAAATAGAAGCACAGTAAGACTATGACCGCAGAGTTAGATGTCTACCACGTACAAATATTTAATTCTTTATTTAGCTTTGGGAAACCTCAATCACACTAAATACCCAATGTCTTATTCTTAATTAAAAGTACAAGCAAAACAACACATTGGCACCTGGCGAGACATAAAGGTACAGCAGGATTAATTAAAGATAAATACCACATGGGAGCAGTGGACTAAGCTGTAACTGCAACACAGAGAGTTTAACGTATATTGTTCATATGTCATCAGACAGTTGCCTATTTACACATCCTACAATTTGGAGTTGTGTTTCTGTCCACCTGGTCTTCATCCAACTCCTAAGGAAAATATTGGAGTATTTGGCTGCTAAATGCTCCACTATGTTCACCAGCGAGTCTCTAACTGCTGTTACAGTGAAGACAGCTGCCTGCTGCTGCTGCTGCTGCTGCTGCTGCTGCTGCTGCTGCTGGGAACCACTGTAGGGGAATAACTTGTAAGTTAAAGATTAATATTGCAACTGTTAATCAAAAGTACTAACAGCTTATTGCTTTAAAGTAGGGCCGGGCAATAAAACAGTAATGATAATTATCACAATATAATAACAATATAACAAATGTTCAATATATCATCAATAAATGTTTGATTCAATTCATTTGAATCACAAACAAATTAACACTTAATATTTGTTTTAATGTCCTACCTCAGATTTGTGAAGTGATCCACTGTTTGGTATCATGTGTTTGTCACGTTCGGACCATAAAGAAAAGTTTACTAACCTTAACTAACCTTCCGGTTTCTTCATCTTTCACTCAGGAGCAAATATCTAATAATAATAATAATAATAATAATAATACATTTTATATATAATGCACTTTACATTTCAATAAAATCTCAAAGTGCTACAGTAGCAGGGGGTTAAAAATAGTTCCCAATATAACAAAATCAACAAATAGCAATAAAACACCACAAAAATAAAATAAAATGATGAGTGTTGAAAGGCCTTTTGAAATAGTTATGTCTTTAGGCCCTTCTTAAAAACCTCCACAGTTTGTGGGGCCCTTAGGGTCCCTGGGAGGGCATTCCAGAGCCGTGGGGCGACTGCCTGGAAGGCCCTGTGTCCCATAGTGGAGAGTTTAGTCCTTGGTTGGTGCATATCTGCCTTAAAAATGTAAAGAAATAATGATTTGGCATTCACCGTCATAATTACGGGTATCGAATGGTATGAAATGTTTTTATCGTGAGGCGGCTGTGGCTCAGGAGGTAGAGCGGAAGGTCAGCGGTTCAATCCCCGGCTCCCCCTGGTTGCGTATCGAAGTGTCCTTGGGCAAGATACTGAACCCCGAATTGCCCCTGGCGGCTGTTCCGCCAGTGAATGAATCTGTATGACTGGTGAATGCAGATGTAGTGTAAAAGCACTTTGAGTGGTCGAAAAGACTAGAAAGGCGCTATACAAGTACGGAGCATTTTACATTTACATTTTTGGCCATATCTCCCGGCCCTACTTTAAAAAGTAGAATTTTACTGAATGGGGAAAAAGTGTTTGTCAGAGATTATTATCTCAAGACTTCAACCTTGACCTAGTGTATACAGTACAGTGAGGATGGAGAGAGGACAAGAATCAATCTGATGCAAGGTTACTCAGTATAAAAGACAGACAGACATGTGTTAGAGACAGACTACAGCACACAGACTGCACATTTTGCTGCGAGACTTTCTCTCTTTGTGTACACAAATAAAAACCTTGAATTCACAGAGACGTCATTTTGACTTTTATTAAAGAACCTAAAGGAGAATATTTCTACCACAGCAGGCTGATGAGAGCGGTAAAACAGTAATGACATGAGCTGTAAAACCAAAAGATTTTGATGAAAAGAGTGATAAATCTTTGCGGGTTTGCTTCTATGAGTGACCCCTTTCGCGCAGTCATTTGATCAATTGTTAGTATGAAAATATTGATCAGAGCAGCTTTATGCTGCATCATAAATTCAACTTCAGAGAAACGTCACTGTCCATCACATCGAAATGAAGGTTTGTCTTTGATGTAGCCCATAAATAAACCAAGTAATATTCTGTATCACCACATCTTTTACAGATTATTAGAAAGGAGAGAAATGGAAAAGTGAACTCTTTCACCTGCATGCTGTGAATCTCTGAAACTCTCCGATAACCCAATGGCTTGCCTGGAGGAGAATATTGTACATGCAGGGGTAAAATGGGAGAAGCCCTCTATACGCCACTATAAAAGGAAGTCCTCGCTTTTTATCAATCAAGGAATTATTCTAGGCACATTTATCATCATGTTCTGGATTCATTTTCCAGTGAATTGCGGCCAAGACCTATTTATTATTAGAAATATTTTGAAAAGTGGAAAGGTGGAAAAGTGAACCTGGCCACTTTCATGTGAAGATACGCAGTCTGACATTTCATTTTCTACTTCCTCTATGAAATTGTATAGGATTAGAAATGGGTGAGGAGGTACACAACATGTTTTACAGATAATGAGAAAACAAAGAAGGTGAGCAAATCAAAATTATATTTTCTGAGGGAGAAAAAAGCACAAGTGTGCTCTGAATCGTAATGTTAAGAGAGGCTCCCTCAGACAGAGAGCCCGGCGCGCTGATAACACAGAACAGGAAGGCTGGCTTTTTAAACAAATCTCACTGCTCTATCATTTATCTAGAGCTGCTCTCAGGATCACACTGCAAGTATATTCAATGGGAATGTGTTTGTGTGTGTGTGAGCAAGAGTGGGATGTGTGTACGTGCACAACTGAAACTGAGATGTTTAGCTGACTCTTTCAGTTACATGCTTTATTATGCAAATGTGCTAACAATTTTACATATCTGTCTCATGTTTGAATAACTTTTACGACAAGAGCATAATGACAATCTTCCTAGGTCAGATTTAGTAACATTTCCATAATACTACCAACACAGCTCAATTCTGAACTGAATTGCTGCCACTGCCAGTTTAATTAACCATAAAATACTGTGAATGAGCCAGGTTTTAGGGCTGCACGATATTGGAAAAGACTGACATTGCAATATTTTTGTTTTTTCTGCGATTTATATTGCGATATGAAAAAATACAGGAATTTTCACCGGACGACCTCAAACCTTTATATAAAAACCGGACAAAACTGGACATTACGTGGAGAAAAGAAAGCGAGGAGGTTAAATTACCTGGTGAGTTCAGAAAACAGGTGTCTGTAACTTTATTCCAGCTGTCGTTGTACTTTACTGTGACCAAGTCAGCGTAGCATAGCCCTGATCGATCCAAACTCCCTTCAGAAAACAAACATTTTAGAAGATGTTGTCCTGCTATCTTGCTAACAGACCTGACAAAGCATGAATTCATATGTTTAACAAATCTGCTTCATGTTGTAGTTATTTCGGCATCAGTTTGATCCGTTTATTGCCGTTTAATCACAGCAAAATGTTTACTTTGGGTTCATACAGCTGTAGTAATGGCGAGTTGTGTTTATTCGCGTTAAAATCTCCTTCTCGCGTTGTGTATGTGAACACTTGCTGCGAATGTTCTCACACTAGGAAAGCGTGGCGAGGAGAAAATTCGCGGTTGGTCTGAATGCGGCATTAGGCATCCAGAGATCCTGCAATAATATATAATAATAATAATAATAATAATACATAGGGATGGGGATAGAGACCCGGTTCCAAAAGGACCAGTTCCAAAATTTCTCAAAAAAAAATAAAATCTATAAGGTTCGAGCTTATCGATACTGCTATCGAGACTTCCTATGATGTAACGTTATGTCTCGAGCCTCAAATCTGATTTAATTTGAAACGCAATGGATAAGAAAATCATCAGGCTGCTTGCTTAATTTAAGTATCTCTGTCCTCAGTATCTCATCCTGTATGTTTTATATGTTTTATAGCCTGTATATGTTCTATAAATGATGCTTCATCCGCATCATTCTTAATCGTTTTGTCTTGTTTTTACATTTTTATATATATGTAGAGTGTTGTCTCTATGGACCTTTTGTGTCTTGAATAAAAGTCTGGTCTGTAGCCTTAAAAACTCAGCTGCTGGCTGAGACAAACCAGCCGCTCCTCCTCCTACCTGGTAAGTCACCTGCAGCCAGGAGAGAGGAGGAGGGACTGATACAGACTGATGTTGTTCTTTCTAAAGGTCACTCACTACTTGTGATGTCAGATAAAGTTACTGAGTTACTTTGTCGTTGTAAACATTAATGTTGCTGCTCTAGAAACAACATTTAGCTGTATTTAAAATATTAAATTAAGCCAGTTAATATGTGCACATATGTTTATTTATCGCAAGTGATATGTCATCTCAATATATAAAGGTTATGGCACATTGAATATTTCCCTCTCACCGTGCAGGTCTACCTCATGCCCGTTGGGTCTGGTCTTAGCAAATAACCATCACTAAATAATAGTAAAGTATCGATAAAGAATCGGATCGTTAAGCAGTCTCAATAAGGGTATCAATATCAATAAAAATTAACGATCCCCATCCCTAATAATACATATTAATAATGGAAAGAATTTCCGCCAGTGTATATCCCATTCCCAGCTCTGTACCTTTCATACAGCCAGGCTACTAATTGTCTCTGTACATTAACTAAATTAGACTTTTCTTTCTTCTGCCGCTTGTCGCTGCCTCCGCAGAAAACACACACATTCAGCACAACACCGCTGTTTTCCGCTCTGCTGCCTGTTAGTCCCGCCCCTTAACCAATCACACTTTTAGAAACGTGATTGCCAACTACATGGACGAATCGGAGGCCTCTCCTAAAATAAACATCACAATCTGTCACAGCTCAGGGTCAGAGGTTACCCTCTTAAAGTGACAGAGCCTAATATGACAACACCACAACACCTGTGTGCTGCTGTTCACCTTTTAAATTTCAAGTGTTCATTCCTTTTAATTTTGAGGATTATAACTGACAACTAAAACCCCAAAATTCAGTATCTCAGAAAATTAGAATATTACTTAAGACCAATATAAAAAAAGGATTTTTAGAAATGTTGGCCATCTGAAAAGTATGACCTATATTACATATTCTAATTATATGACCAGCACCTGTATACTGTATATAGCATTTTATGCATATGCACTGTGCCGGGGATAATCGTAGTTGTTTGTAACAAGAATAACACCAACTTTGTGTAAGAGTATGTTAATAAATAATTACAAAACTCTATACAGAATTTGAATTGAAATATATATATATATTTAAGCTCCATGATTTCTGTAATCTTGAGTAGGCTTGTTCCCAGTAAATGTTTTTTTCCTCCCCGTCACTACACTCCTACAAATAAAAGCTGTAAACCTCCCTATTTAAAGAACAAGTAATTGCCTAACACAGAGAGATAATACATTAAACAGGATTTTTTTGGAATGTTAATTGAACTGGTTTTGGTCTACGGACATTAGACAACTGGTAGGCCTAACATTAACTGTAAAATAAGAAACCATCAGTCTGTGATTCCGTAACTTATATTTTTATTTTATATTATTCAACTAGTCTGTATAGTGCATAATAGAATTTATGGCTTTTGGTTTAGTGTGCCACCCCAGGATTTTCAGTGGCCCCATCTGGCCACCCCTAGGAAAATTTTCTGGGGCCGGCACTGGATGTCATTAGTTTTGCAGATATGCGATCCTAAACCAAATGACTGAAATTACAGCAGATGATACCACAATTCAATTCATTCCAATGGGAGTACCGCGTTTTTACAAACTGGTAAAAACGCCAGCAGCGTGATGAGGCGCTGAGCGTTTTTCTGTTGAACTTTGGGAAAAACGCTGCGCTCGTCACTGTCACTTTTTACTCAGCTGTCCAATCACAGAGGGGCGAGACAAATACCACACCGTAGCAACACTTACTATCCTGGAATCGGGCTTCGTCCAACCCCAGCTCTTGGACTAAACGGTGGTACTCGCCGAGATGTTTCCTCGCCCACAAAATCTCATAAATACGGCGAGTCCGCTCGCTCTCTACCTGCTTCAGCCTTCTCTTCATACAGAGCAAGTACTCTACTCTGTGTTGACATTTTTTCATCCAGTAAAGTTTGTTAGAACTACTTGCAACAAATATATCATCGCAACCAAAGCAGTCGGGAAAAACGCTGCGCCTCAAAAACACACACTAGCGCTCCCTGCTGGGTGTTTTCAGAAGAGCAGCTGGCGTTTTGGGCTGGCAAAAAATGCTTTGGTGGACACGGGCCCTATAAGTTAAGTTAGCTAGAAAGCCGCAGTCACGTAACGTAACGTTACCTTTCTTTATGGGTTCATTAGTGACGGATGAAGTTGGATGTTGTGGTGGTCGTGTCACAGATTTTTGATTCTTTGCACGCCGCTGTTCTTTTCTTCCTACAGTCGTCGACAACACAATCCTTGAATGTCTGTGTTGTACACGTAACGGACTTTTTCTACGCCGCTGGTTACGAGGATCCCGATGGCTGTGTGAAAGCACACATGGTTGAAGGATTATGCCGCAAACGTTGAAATGAGCGAATGCTTTTCATCCAGTAAAGTTAGTTAGAACTACTTGCAACAAATATATCAAAGCAACCAAAGCAGTCAGAAAATACGCTGCGCCTCAAAAACGCCCACTAGCGCAAGAGCAGCAGAAGTTTTCAGCTGGCAAAAAAAGGCTTTGGTGGACACGGGCCCTTACATGATGAAAACCAGCAAAATGTTTTAGGTATAGTGAGCAAAAAGTAACATCATGTGATTTTAAACTTTGTCAGCCACTGTTAAAATGTAGAAAATAGGCAGCAGAATACTATATTCTGTCTAATAACTTGTGAAATTGCTTTTATGGCATCAAGGTGTAAGATGTGTGGGGGGGGGGGGGGGGGGTTTTTC
>NC_060152.1:33214187-33221661 GCF_021292245.1 Micropterus dolomieu | reverse complement strand
GGGGGGGGGGGGGGGGGGGGGGGGGGATTCTTCTCTCTCATGATGGTCAAGCCTTCAGCTACAACATGCGTTTTAAAATCAACCATCACTGCTGCAGCCTGAGAACAGAGAGACACTCCTCTTCCTGCAACTCGTTATTTTCCAGCTCACCGCTCTTCTCCACTGGTGACACCTTTGACACCAGATACCAAATTCTTCAACAGACACATGAATGTTTCCTTGTTTCCATGTTTCCTTGTTTGAGCAAATTGCAATGAACAAGAAAGGTGTAAGTCAGTGTCGTTCTCAAGAAGGAATAGACAAGACTGCGCAGTCAGTTATTAGACATTGTTTCCAAACCCTGTGTCAGCCATTTGCACATTGTGTTTCTATCTTTCCCCCTGCTGTACATGTCTACACTAAGTGCCAACAGAATGAAATCATATTTTATTAGCGCACTTCCCATATAGCAAGCGGCTCTCTGTGCTTCTCAGACGCTCAACGGCCCCTGTAATGAAATCATGCTGCAGCCTCAAGGTCACAGCCAGGCTGGCTTCATGGAATCCTCAGATTCTCTATCAAAGGCAGAGGACAGGCTGATTGCTTCGTCTACTAGATCCCAACAGGTTCCCTGGGAATCTGGGCGACAAGACAACAGCTGATGGATGGATTATAGTTGCAGCAGAATCTCATCTCTGTGATGAACTTGTTCCATTTGATCCACCGCACGGAACCGAGAGGGTGGGAAAGTTAATCCTTCCTTTCACAGCAACCCACGTTGCCTGTGAGCTGATAAAGCATAAAATCAATGAATCAAGAGGTGTATGGTGTTATTATCGCATTTCAGTTTGCATACCTGTGATTTTTCCAGTGAGAATGTTTTTCAGAAACACATTTCCAGTAAAAAGAATCTTCCTGTGCCCTCCATCCTTAAAGTATAAACGCATTTGTAATTTTTCCAGCGGTCACTCCCTTCTTTATCACTTGTTTGCCAATGACGTCCTCCAAACCACAAGAAACATTATTTGTCATCACTCTCTGAAATGACACGAGCGTGTTCTGATCTGTTGCCTCTATCATCTCGGTCTGTCAGTGCCTTCCAAACCCTCTCATATCACATTAACCAATAGCTTCTTGTTACCATTTTCTGCTACCTGCTATGGCTAAAGGTGGGTTTATGGACAAAAACATGATTAAAGCCAGGAAAAGAGGAATAACTAGTTGGTATAGGATAGGAAACAAAGAAAACAACATTGTTTTGTTGCCCAGACAATACACCCTAACCCTCCTCCCTCAGACGTTTTGCAGTACTAATAACAAGATCATACTACTCTGTTTTGGTACCTAACCAAACCTGTCTCTTTTGGATTTTGGAGGAAATGTAATTGCAACTTTGAGCATGTTTAGGTTGTCAGTGTTTTTATAAAGTGTAATGTTCTTTGGAGATGGTAAAACACAGGACTCTGTTGTGTTCCAACACATTCTCGTTTTTTGACGTTTAGGGCTCTGTGGGTAACTTGGCAATGGTTAGCAACAATAAATATGCAACATCCTGTTAGACTTTCAAAATAATACGTTAATGTTGCGAAACATTTTGAAACAGCACGCTCTTAAAGTTAAGAAATGTTGCAATTTGTTTAGGTTTAGGAACCACGGCCCTGTTTCAGAAAGCAGGTTTAACAACCTCTGAGCTCTGAATTGACTGAGTCTGAGATGTGAAACTCCGAGTGCCAACGTGGACCATGATATTATTATTATTATTATTTATTATTACTATTTATTTTCAAACGTAGGAGTGGAGGAAGGATCAACAAGATAACAATAATACATTTCATACAGCGTAGCTCATTCATCATCTACCAGACTGGAATTTCCCTAATGAATGATGAAATTCTACAATAGCCCATTAAATTCATTTTAAATAGGTAATATTTATTCAGCTGTAACCTTAGGGAACAAAATGCCGGTGGCAATAACTGAAGATGTCCGACCCTAATACAGAGGTGATATTATGCTAATTTTCGGGTTCATCTTTTTATTTAGGAGTTGTACCAGAACAGGTTTACTTGGTTTTATTTTTTAAAAAAACACCATATTTTTGTCATACTGCACATTGCTGCAGCTCCTCTTTTCACCCTGTGTTGGAGGCTTCGTTTTAGCTATGGAGTGATACATCTTGTCTCTAAATGATCTTTGTTGGGAGTTGCACATGCTCAGTTCCTAGTTAAGGACTACTAGCCGATCAGAAGCAGAGTAGGGCGGGTCGGCGAGAAGCCGGTAAACGGCTCGGGTTCAGCCGTACGTGTTGCCGACCAGCTTGGCAACACGGACTGGAGCGAGAGTTTCAGAGCGGTGAGTTATTAATCTGTATCCATAAAGTTTTAACTGAGCTCTGTCTCTACATCACAGGAACAACTTTATGTCCACTGACTGCCTGGAGGGTAGCTAGTGTTTGGAAGGGAGAGGACTTCCCTTTATTAATTATACCACACCCATAATTACTATGGTGTGGCTGATTTGCCAATCAGTGGCCTTGCTGTCAAAATCAGAACTATAACCAAAAATCTGTGGAGTCTTGAAATTATAACCAGTTTGGCTCTTACACACATACACAGGCTTGTGAGTTTATGGTCATGCAATTATCAGCCCGTCCTTGATTATGCAGCAGCTTATTACGACCCATATTTACATTGTTTGCTAGTCCACGACGTCTAGTGGCAGAAGGAGTCAGGTGACGTAGTATAAAGAGCAACAAAGTCCGTGTAAGGAGGTGGCAGTGGGGATGGATGTGTCAAGTAAATGCAGGACTTTCACTCAGGAAATAGAGGTTCGAGTCCCCTGTGAATGAAAGTGAAAGTTGGCATATACGTGACGTGACGTAATGTACTGTTTTTTTTTTACCCAAACCACCATCTTTTTCTAAACTTAACCGAGTGGGTTTGTTGCCTAAACCTCACGTTTACCAACGTCATGTGACTTACATAACGTACTTAATGTCCGGTGCACCTGTTGCTGGACTGGTACGGTCTCATTACAATATTCAATATGCAGTCTAACTAACATAATGTAACGAGCAATTGGTTCAACCTCCAGCTGATAAAAATATTACTGTAACGTTGCAGTGGAAGTTTACCTGAGTTTCCAACATATTGAGTATAGCTGTGTCCCTGTCTGTCTGTAGCTGCTGGCACTCTGCCCTTTTTCTGGGAGAATTGTGCCAAATTGCGTCTCGCTGCGCTGAATGAAAGGTACAGAGCCGGTGATGATCTGCCTCTGGGCCGGGAACACTGAAGTAACAGAGCCTGAACGTGTCTGTGTAAGAAAGCTACATGCTGGTGTTTGTGTTTATTGTGGGATCTCTGTATGAAAGCAGTCTTAAAACCACACTACTTGTGGCCGCTAAAACTACATATTGCCACTTTAAAACGTTTTTACTGCTATTACTGTATTTGTAATTTGTATTGTTTTCATTTTCTTTTGTGTAAGTTTTCCTTTCAATAATTTTTTTGACTATGTTCCTCATTTATATTGAGATTGCTGTATGTCTCGGTCACATGTGGAGGGGAGTTAGGAAAGTGTTTTTTTGTTATTTATATTTCTTAATCATTTAGATAATTAAAATAAATTAATCATCAGCCAAATTGAGTTGGATAGAGTTCAGGTGCTTCTTAAGTACAACCCTAATAATTAAATTCTCTTTGCATTGGCTGTGTCCTGTGTGAACAGCTCCTCTGTGACTGTACATGCCATAATCATCTACAGCTGATTTGTTTCAGTCCTGCAGCTATGCCATTATTCACCGTTGCCACCGTGATCACTGCCCTCTCTTTTTACTCCATTCTTTTTTTCTTCTCCTCCCTTTTTTTCACCCTCCACCCCCTCCCCTTTGGGGATTGCTGGGTGTGTGTAGAGATAAGACAGGAATGTCTGCAGGTATGAGCCATGGGATCCATTATGGCCGACTAATACATTAAGAGACATTTCAAACCGAATCATGGCAGGTGAAGAACAGCTCTCCCTCTGGGCAGGCTGAAGCATCTGTTATGACAAGCAAACCAAATCTCAGCTTTCCCTGGATGAATTAGGAGTTACCTCCAGATACACACACACCTACAGTTCCTCCTCCACCCCTTTCCACCCCTTTCTCCATTCCCACTGTCCACCAGCTCTCTGATGCTGTCACCTTCCATCTTCTCTCTTCCCTTCACATCTCCAAAACACCACTCTGAAGAGAGGAAAAAGGCAACAGTTCAGGGGAGCAGAGAGAATATGGTGTGAATGTGTGTGCGGGTGTGTGTGCACAAGAAAGGAAGAGTAAAATAGTCAGTGAGAGACGCCTGCGGCAGAAATGTTGAGATAATGGTTTCATTTGGAGAGATCGTGATGAGACCCTTGAAGGGAAAGTCCCCTCAGATGGGTGAATGAGTTACCTCTCTCTTTTCATCTCTCAGCCACCAGATCATGCTGTCCTTGAAGCCACGGGAACATTGGACCCTCTGCCTTTAACTAACCCTGACAATCACAGCTAAGAGGAGAGAAAAGCTGTCCTACACAGCCTGGTGCCTGCAGGCTTCTTCAAAACATAAAAGACACTCAAACAGACGCAGTCAGGCTCACATATAAAAGCACACAGAAGGCATAAAAGCCGCCCCCAAAAGGCCACAAGAAAAGAAAATTCTATCTGCAATCAAAGGTAATATTTTTTTATGTAAAGCCAAAGCGTTAAACGTGATAATGTCCAAGTCGGCTTCATGTTGAAACAGTGAGAGGGAACATGGGCTTTTCTATTAGCTGCTCCTGAGTGAACATTCAAAAAGGCAGGGAAATAAGCGGCGGCAGAAACACTTTATAAATATTCATAAAGGCTTTTAAAAGCATGTAATCATTTTCCCTTTTATGCATAATGTAGCTTATTTATTTCACACATTACCATGCGTTTGGAGGAAATTGTTCCCTGTTTGAGGGAACTTGTATCTCTGGCTGCGGTTAGCTGGGATACAGAGCCAGCTGCCACACAACTGGGGAATACATCCAATGTGTGTGTGTGTGTGTGTGTGTGTCTCTTCATAGTGTGTTGCACATGTTTTTCTGTTTGCAGTTGTTTATTTCTGCGAGCTGACAATGATGATGGTGGTCGTTTAGGGAGTGATCCTAGTCATATTATAGTGCTAATTCAGTCGCGCTGACACCTAACTATCAAACAACAGTGTGTGTGGAAATGTACTCGATGGTCCCTTGATGTTCACCCCAGAATCACACTCAGGCTGGAAAAGCCTCTGAAACTGCCTTAAAACATTAAGGATTCACACATACTCCCCTGAAATTCAGTCTGTTAGAGATTCCAGCTGTTTAGAGGTACGGTTTGTAGAATTTTCACATTAATTGCCACATCCATTTTGAATAAAACACAATCTCTCACTTGGCAGTAACAGAACTTCAAACATTCAAATAATGTTGTAGAAATTAAATTAATTAAAGTGTTTTTTATATTCAATTAATATGAATTATATGTATTCCAATCTGCTTAAAAACACAGAACGAAGTCAGAACCACAAATGTTATAATTAGTGCTGGGCAACGAATAAAAAACTGAATCGCAATTAATTGCAATTAATCACATTGCTATGTGCAAAATAGAATAATGAATTCTAAAGCGCTCGCAACTAAGGGGCAGAAAGCAGCACTCTGTCTTCGTGGTACATCAGTTTATATGACAGATCTAGCTGCAGTGTTGGGCAAATTACTCAGAAATTGTAATGAATTATTTTTTACTTATTACTCATTTAAAAAGTAACAATATTACTTATTTCTCGGTATTAAAAGTCACATTACTCGTTACCGCACCCCGTCCTTAAAAGTGACGGGAAACCTGTTCAGCAGTGCGTTTTAGAAATTAATCCACTTTACTGGAACAATAATTAACCTGAGGAGTCAACAAGCAGCTGAACTGAAACCCCCCCTGATCGCATATTCATAACAGCAACAATGAGTATGATTTTTACGAATCAAAACTTTTTTAACGCCACTCTGTCCTGCTGAGTGGACGCTTCTCTGGCAGCAGCGGCCGGAGTTTCTTTCTACAGGCTAACTTTCACGTTGCTGTGACGCTTTAGCAGATGCTTCAATACAAAATTGTTCGTGGTTGAACGTTGTTAATCGGAAGGTTCAAGCCCCAGCTACTCCCGGCTGCGTGTTGAAGTGTCCTTGGGCAAGATACTGAACCCCAAATTGCCCCTGCCGGCTGTTCCTCCAGTATATGAATGTGTGTGAATGTTTGTTTCTGTTTGAGCACTTAGGCTCAGTGTATGAATGTGTGTGGATGCAGATGTAGTGTAGAAGCGCTTTGAGTGGTATAGCGCCTTTCTAGTCTTTTCATCCACTCAAAGCGCTTTTACACTACATCTGCATCTGCATCTGCATTCACCATTCACTCACTGGCAGAAGAGCCGCCAGAGGTGGTTCGGGGTTCAGTATCTTGCCCAAGGACACACTGACATGCAGCAGGAGCCAGGGATTGATCCGCCGACCTTCCAATTAACGGGCAACCCGCTCTACATCCTGAGCCACGGCCACCCCATTTATAATATATGTATTATATATAATATAATCTAAGGTTGATTAGAGCGGTTGACCGGCTGTCTTCTGACCGGCTACCAAAGCATCCTGTAGTGTTTGTATACAAGAAACCCGTCTATACAAAAAAGTACAATAACATGTGGTTTGCAAACACTTTAAACAATTAAGGCGCTTTTTACCAGCAGTATTCCCTTTACACAGTAACAATAAAATATTTCTTGTAAATCTCAACTTAAACATTAATGTAATCAAATCAAATACTAAACCAAAGCTGTTTGCCACTGCCAGGGCATTACCTTTATCTAGCTCGTTAAAACAAGTTACCATCAAGAGTCAAGGGTAACGATAATGACATCTTAACAGGCACCTTATGCTGAGCAACGGGTTAGTATACACTCACCTAAAGGATTATTAGGAACACCATACTAATACTGTGTTTGACCCCCTTTCGCCTTCAGAACTGCCTTAATTCTACGTGGCATTGATTCAACAAGGTGCTGAAAGCATTCTTTAGAAATGTTGGCCCATATTGATAGGATAGCATCTTGCAGTTGATGGAGATTTGTGGGATGCACATCCAGGGCACGAAGCTCCCGTTCCACCACATCCCAAAGATGCTCTATTGGGTTGAGATCTGGTGACTGTGGGGGCCATTTTAGTACAGTGAACTCATTGTCATGTTCAAGAAACCAATTTGAAATGATTGGAGCTTTGTGACATGGTGCATTCTCCTGCTGGAAGTAGCCATCAGAGGATGGGTACATGGTGGCCATAAAGGGATGGACATGGTCAGAAACAATGCTCAGGTAGGCCGTGGCATTTAAACGATGCCCAATTGGCACTAAGGGGCCTAAAGTGTGCCAAGAAAACATCCCCCACACCATTACACCACCACCACCAGCCTGCACAGTGGTAACAA
>NC_060152.1:33194575-33214087 GCF_021292245.1 Micropterus dolomieu | reverse complement strand
CGTGGCATTTAAACGATGCCCAGTTGGCACTAAGGGGCCTAAAGTGTGCCAAGAAAACATCCCCCACACCATTACACCACCACCACCAGCCTGCACAGTGGTAACAAGGCATGATGGATCCATGTTCTCATTCTGTTTACGCCAAATTCTGACTCTACCATCTGAATGTCTCAACAGAAATCGAGACTCATCAGACCAGGCAACATTTTTCCAGTCTTCAACTGTCCAATTTTGGTGAGCTCTTGCAAATTGTAGCCTCTTTTTCCTATTTGTAGTGGAGATGAGTGGTACCCGGTGGGGTCTTCTGCTGTTGTAGCCCATCTGCCTCAAGGTTGTGCGTGTTGTGGCTTCACAAATGCTTTGCCGTATACCTCGGTTGTAACGAGTGGTTATTTCAGTCAAAGTTGCTCTTCTATCAGCTTGAATCGGTCGGCCCATTCTCCTCTGACCTCTAGCATCAATAAGGCATTTTCGCCCACAGGACTGCCGCATACTGGATGTTTTTCCCTTTTCACACCATTCTTTGTAAACCCTAGAAATGGTTGTGCATGAAAATCCCAGTAACTGAGCAGATTGTGAAATACTCAGACCGGCCCGTCTGGCACCAACAACCATGCCACGCTCAAAATTGCTTAAATCACCTTTCTTTCCCATTCTGACATTCAGTTTTAACGGTTTAACTGTATGTGTATTAAGAGCAATGGACTTTCAAAATAATATTAATAAAAATAAAAGCTGCGTTAACATGAGATAAAATAATTGTCACCAGCCCTAGTTTTAATGTACCAATTAAATACCGTATATATAATTGACTGATTAGAATTGATTTAGTATTTCTGGGCGCTTATAATGGACATTTAGGTATGTTGCACACAGTCAACAATATCCTACGACAAGCAGGAGGTTCTGTGCACAGTATACTTACAGCAACTAAAGCATGATACAACTCGTCCACGTTGCGGCAGCCCTAAGCACGATACACGACATGTTTACTTATTTAACATTTAACCAAAACAACAATCTTTACCTTACCCTAACCAGTGCTTTTGTAGCCTATATCTAACCCCAAGCAGAATGTAAACCCTGGCATCTGTTGCCAAGGTACAGAGCTTTGTACAAGTTATAGAAAACATGGACAGCATAAGTAGTGTAATAATTGATGGACTAGGACTACCTAAAGTTGGTGCAACATACTCATGGTCAGTGTTGGGCAAGCTACTTGGAAAATGTACTGAGCTAAGCTACCAGCTACTCTACATTAAATGAAGCTTCACTACACAGAAACTACCACGCAGTGAAATGTAACAAGCTAAGCTACAGCAACGTGGCAAAAGCATCTAGTTACATCTAAGATACTTTTTAAATATTTTATAGTTAGGTCTATAGTTAGGTCCTCAAGCCTTTAAAACAGGCACCACCCACATCTGTTTACTTGTCTGTTGGGTCATGGAACTGCCAGTCGGCAGTCAACAAAGCTGACTTTATCACTGCTTATGCTAACACATTATCTCTTGGGCTACTGACGCTCATTGAGACCTGGATCAAACCAGAAAACTCTGCTACCCCCCGCTGCGCTGTCCACCAATTACTCTTTCACCCACACCCCCCGACCGTCTGGGAGGGGGTACTGAGTTGAGTTGAGTTCTTAATTTCCAACAAATGGAAATTCACACAACTGCTACCCCCGAATCAATATGCCTCCTTCGAATACCATGCTGTCTTTGTGTCCGCTCCAGTAAAGGTCTCTGTGATTGTCATATAACGTCCACCAGGACAAAAGGGTAACTTTGTGGAGGAGCTAGACACACTGCTGTTTTCATTACCAGAGCATGACTGTCCCCTACTTGTCCTCGGTGACATGAATATTCACTTAGACAATTGTCTATGAAGATTCTCAGTCATCCAGGTCATAGTTATCCAACGAAAGTTAAAATCAAGGGCAATTTCAGAAAAGTCCTTTGGATGAGGGACGAAACGTCTTCCAGTATCTTCAACCAAGTCCAGTTGCCCTTGATCAGAACTGAAGAAGTCCTTTGGATGAGGGACGAAACGTCTTCCAGTATCTTCAACCAAGTCCAGTTGCCCTTGATTTTAACTTTCGTTTGGACACCTAGACAATTCGAACTCAGCAGACTTCCTGTCTCTAGTTCAGTCCTTTGATCTAACACGGGTTCCCAGCCCCCCGACCCACAAAGCTGGCAAGGTGCTTGACCTTGTTCTTGTCCGAAACAGTCACGTGTCAGACCACTATTTCATTCAGTTCACGGTATGCCTACAGGAAAAGCCCATTGTTCCAACACCATTGGTCTCCCGCTCACTTTGCCTCAGTGGTAGCTTCCGCTCTACCTTCCCTCAACACATTTTCCTCACTTGAGGTCAATGATACCACACAAGCTCTGTGCGCTACTAAATCCTCCTCCACCTCCCACAAACTTCTCTGCTGATACCTTTGCTGCCTTCTTCACAGGCAAAGTGGAGGCTATAACTAGCCAATTCTCTGAAACATTCAAACTCAACCATTGTAGCAGTCCTACTACATCTTTTCCTCTGCCCTCCCAGGTCAGTGGTTCTTCACTCTCCTCATCGACCAGTGTCTCTTCTACCATTTTTATCCAAAACTATTGAACGGGCAGTATTCAAACAGGTCTAAGAATTCCTCTCACGGAATGACCTCCTAGATCCATACCAGTCTGGTTTTAAGATTGCCCACTCTACCGAAACGTCTCTTCTGTCTGTAACAGAAGCCCTAAGGTCAGTAAAAGCTGCAGCCCAATCCTCGGTTCTTATCCTGCTTGATCAGCTGCCTTTGACACAGTCAACCACAGGATCCTGCTATCCGCTCTCTCAGCAATGGGCATCTCGAGTAAAGCGGTTCGAATACTACCTCTTGGGGCGTTCCTACAATGTTTTGTGGCAAGGACAATTATCCTCCTCCCACTGCCTCTCCGCAGGGGTGCCCCAAGGCTCAGTGCTTGGGCCCCTTCTCTTCTCAATTTACACCACCTCACTGGGGCTGATCATTCACTCGCACAGCTTCTCTTACCACTGCTACGCAGACGATACGCAACTCTACCTATCCTTCCTGCCAGGCGATCCCACTGTCTCGGCGCGGATCACGGACTGTCTCAGACATATCTGCATGGATGAAGGCTTGCCACCTTCAACTAAACCTCTCTAAGACTGAACTCTTGGTCATTCCAGCCAAGCAATCTATCCACCATAACATCAAAACTACAAATTGACTCCGCAACCATCACTCCAACCAGGGTGGTGAGAAACTTGGGTGTCATGATTGATGACCAGCTGTCTTTTTCAGACCATGTTGCTACTGTCTCTCGGTCGTGCCGCTTTGCTCTATACAACATAAGGAAAATCAGGCCCTACCTCACTCAGTACGCCACCCAGCTTCTGGTACAGGCCATGGTTATCTCTCGCCTCGACTACTGCAGTGCCCTCCTAGCAGGTCTTCCAGCTTGTGCAGTGAAACCCTTACAAATGGTTCAGAATCGTCTGGGTTTTAATCAGCCCAAAAGGACTCATGTCACTCCATTACTCAGTGACCTCCAGTGGCTCCCTGTGGCCTCCAGAATCAAATTCAAGTCACTAATGCTTGAATACAGAGTGACTACTGGGTCTGCACCCATCTACCTAAACTCCATAATACAAATTTACATTCCTTCTCGGCCACTCACTCCTCAAACGAACGCCGCCTGACTCTGCCATCCCTTCACACAAAGCAATCCCAGTCCCGGCTATTCTCATCTGTGACACCACGATGGTTGAACGAGCTACCGCACGCCATCAGAGCGGGGGCGTCCCTGTCTGACTTCAAGAAGCTCTTGAAAACTCATCTCTTCCGAGAACACTTCCTCTTATAACACCTCTAACTCCTAACCTCTAACATGCACTTCCTGTGCTCTTCTTCTTCTATCCCCTACAATGATCTTGTATTGATTGCACTTTTTTGTTTTGATTGCACTTTTTGTTAACTCTTACTTCCTTCCCTAGGTATCTACCCCATTGATGTGATATGTACTGTGAGCTCTTACTAGTATTTATTGCTGCTCTTACTAGTATGTTTTGTCAGTTGTAGATCTGTAGTTGATGCTCTGTTGATGCTTGTATGTTGTTCCTCAAATGTAAGTCGCTTTGGATAAAAGCGTCAAATGAGTAAATGTAAATGTAATATATACATACATACACAGACACACACTGTTTATATTGAACTAACTTCATTCCACAGTAACAATAGAAGAAAGACTAAAAACCTGCTCCAAACAGTGTGTGTGTGTGCGAGAGAGAGCTAAACCAGACACACAGAAACTCTCCTACTAAATGATGTATTTCCTCATGAAACAAAGGGAGAACCATTGTTGTTCGTATAAAGTAACTTAATTCTCACATTATTAATTATATTTATATATAATTATATATATATGTAAATTTGTGCTGTGGCAACATTGCAACCTAAACAAAAAACATTCATGGCAATGGGCGAGAAAGAGAGAGAGATCTCATCTCATGGAAACAAGTTTCTGCCACTACATATCAAAGTTTCCTCCTCACTAGAGGAAGATCTGTCCAGGCTGGACCCTGATCCTTCTCACAAGAGGTGTTACAATAACACAATATAAAGTAAACTCAATCACGCGTGTCTTTATTCCCCGTGCAGCAAAGTCGCAGACATCAGCCTAAGGATCGGTATGTGATGTCACCGTCACAGGAAGCGCTTCTGCCGGCTGCACATACAGGTCCGTGTGTGGCGGTGGCGTCTCTAACTGATCCTTCAGAAAGGCTTGGGAAAACGTAGCGTGTGGCTGAAACATCTAAAATTCCAAAAAATATGGAGGCCATGGCCTCTGTGGTAGCTACACTCTGGGATCTGCGTGAGGTCTCAGAGGTCTGCAGGCTTGGTAGCTCTTCCCTCAGTGTCACACAGAACACTAGCCGTGTTTCCATCCCCGTTTTTTTACACGCATTTTGAAGTACCACATTAGAAAAGGTAGATGGAAACGGCAAGCGTCTCGCCGGATATTCCCATTACACGCGGAGACATGACTGGTAGCAACTTGCCCGCTTGAAACGCAATCATGAGGCCCTCTCTCCATTTTTCTCAGATACATGGCCTTCACGTCCGTGCCACTGGTTTTGTTTCTGGTTTGCAACTTATGCGTCTTTTTTAATCACAGCCATGTGTAACTGCACTTTTGGGTAACGTGGTTTATTCGCTCCAAACCAGCTGTTGGAAAAGCACCTGATTCGCAGTTTCTTTTTTTTTTTCTTTCATGCAACATTTCAAAACTCCGCTTAAATTTCGCATGACAATTGGATGGAAACATGGCTATTATGTCCCTGTGAATACCACATTTCCTCTGCCATATCCAATTTGTTTTTTTTCCATTATATGCATCAATGATTTGAATTAAAAATATTTAGCTACGCCTGGATGATGGGTGGTGAGCACAGAAACTGTACTCACCCCTCAAAGAAGCCCCAGTGAAGCAGTCTTGATGACATGATGATCCTCCCACACAGTGCAGTTCAGCAGTAAGCCTAAGCGTGGCAGAGACCCAGGACCAGCTCTGCCTCCAACAACAACACCTGCTGGCGTCCAACGCAGCATTCCTACGCACACTCCACAGTAACACCACCACTGCTTTCCATTACACCGCCGCATGGGCCAACCACACACTAAGCACCTCCGCTTTCATTCACACACCCGCCCATGCAGCCATGTGTGTACAGAAACATGCAGCCTTTTTCCTAATAGCCAAAATAGTGTGTGTCGCACGCACACAACCTTGCCAAGAAAAGCGCTTGCAAAGCTGTAGCAACACCTAGCAGGGTGTAAACTGTATATTGCTAGAGGTGGGAATATTCCTCACTTTCTATGTGAGATATAGACACCTTAAATGGCTGAGTGTGAAGAGAATGAGGCATGCATATCCACAGGTAGTGTGTGTGTGTGTTGGGGGGGTCGGGGGTGGGGGTGGGGGTGGGGGGGCAGTTCAACAATGGAGGGATACGGAGCATGAGGACCAGGTCACCGGCTGAATGGGGGCCCCACACAACTGATGGCTGATCCTTGTCCTGATGTTTTTAGAGTGAGAACTCACAACACCTATTTTATGCCAATCCTAATGTTTGTTTTGGGGCATTTTCACAGCTCCAAAAGTTTGACTACCAGGGACACACACAAACTTAAATAACTCTCACTCACACAAGTCCACTAAAGAAAAAACTGCATCAGCTGTTTGTTCTAACCCCGAAAACATATGAAAACACGTGTCATTATGTCTTACTGACAAAGACCTCTAGCAGTTGTGAGATTATGAGATTAAATTTGTCTGTCATGAGCAAAGTCGATAGTAATGTGACGTCATACAAACACAAAACTTTGTCGGGAGGAGGTCGGGGTGGACTGATGGGTAAACAAACTGTGCTTGCGTTTGGTACTCGTTTCCTACCAACTTTCAATTTTTATTTATTTTAACCATCGTGCCTTAACCAAGTAGGATTCATCTTTTAACCATGGAAGTTAAGTTTCCATGACCATAACCACGTTTCCTGTGCCCTGACGAGTCATTTATTTGCCTAAACAAAACTTTAACCCTAGTGGTGGCAAATCAGAAAATGCTAATCTAAAACTTTTGCTAACACTAAGTTGTCTTGGAAGGCATTGACAAATGTCAGACTTTGTCCACCAAGCATCAGTGATATCAGTGAGGTGAGGTGTCTACGCAGAGCCCAAAGAATCCTAAAGGACAGTACCCACCCAGCCACAGCCTGTTCACCCTGCTGCCTTCTGGGATATAGAGATACAGAAGTTTCTGCTGTCGTACCACTTCCACTTCAACCTCCACACACCACCATAAATAAATGACATTTTTGAATCTTACTGTACATACTTTCTGGGTATATGTATTTGTGTATTTAAGTAACTATTTATATTGTCTTATTTCTATTCTATTCAAATTTAAATATTTGTATATATACACACACACACACACACACACATATACTATAAATCCCCCTCTCACCCCTTGCAGGGTGGTATGTATCATCCTCAAGCTCGGGCCCTGGGAGTCTGAGGGTTCTGCGCAGTATCTTAGCTGTTCCTAGGACTGCACTCTTCTGGACAGAGACCTCTGATCTTTTACCTGGAATCTGCTGTAGACACTCTCCCAGTTTGGGGGTCACACCCTCCAGTGCTCCGATCACCACTGGCACCACTGTTGCTCTTACTTTCCACATCTTTTCTAGCTCCTCTGTCAGCCCTTGGTATTTCTCAAGCTTCTCGTGTTCCTTCTTCTTGATGTTGCTGTCGCTTGGGATCGCCACATCTATCACTGCAGCCTTCTTCTGCTGTTTGTCAATCAACACGATGTCTGGTTGGTTAGCCATCACCAGTTTGTCAGTCTGGATCTTGAAGTCCCACAGGATCTTAGCTCGCTCATTCTTAACTACATTAGGAGGTGTCTTCCATTTTGACCTTGGGACTTCCAGCCCATACTCATGGCAGATGTTCCTGTACACTATGCCAGCTACCTGGTTATGGCGTTCCATGCCTGCATCTTACACCCTGCTGTTATGTGCTGTACTGTCTCAGGGGCATCCTTGCACAGTCTGCACCTGGGGTCCTGCCTGGTTGAATAAAATACAGTATAATTTGGCGCAAGGTAACTATTTTGTGCATAATTTTGTGTAAAAGAAGAAGTGGATCACTTAACTGTTTTGATTCAAATGATTCCATGAAGTTACCTCTAGCACCAGCCTCAGGAGAAATTTCTAGTCTCACTAATGACAACGGTTTACAAATAGCAAAAATATGTTGTTTGTCTTTGGTATTGTAAGGTGTAATGAACACAAAGGCCAGCACAATCCTTGCACATCTAATAAACAGAGTAAGGCAGAATTTACAGGCTGACTCTCCTGATACTGATTAAAAGTATCTCAGTGACAACTAAATAAACATTAGCATTGAGACTAAGTGATCAAATCGGCTTTGTTGGTTTTCAACTTAACATATAAAAAGAATGAGACAGATTTTTTTTGAATTCCTTTTGGTGCTGTGCTCTTTAACCTAATCACAAGGTGCAGACAGAAAGAGAGCAGGCAGGCTTTTTAGTGATAAAGACCACCCAGGAGAGATGTCTAAGACATATGTAGGACAGAGAAAAGATTATAAATAGAAAAGGTAAAAATAATCGACAGAACACTTGACACAATGCAGACAAGACTGCTGCTGTTTGTTCTTGCTCAGCTAAACAGTCCCTTCAGCTGAGGAACAGGCATGTGGTTTTCCTTTTTGACATAATACAACAGAGGGAAGGGGAAGAAAACAAAGAGCATGTAGTGAGGAGGAAGGGAGGAGGACGGGAGTGAAGAATGTAAGTGTCTTCAATACTTAATATCCAAGAAAACATGCTCGTCTAAGTGATTTTTACCAGTGGGGTTTGTGGAACGCTGAGGTTTAAGCTTTCTGCACGCTCGTCTTCTCTCTGCTCTGTAAATCAGATATGCGTTAATTGTGTGAAAAAGCAAAACACACCGTGGCTTCATTGAGGCACTTTCGAGAAATCTACTGTATCTTTCACTGAAGTGAAACAGGATTACACAAATGCATCAGCCCAGAGGGAACACCAAAAAGACTACAAATACTGTCAATTTATTTTATAACACTTGCAGTCATTAAAATGATCCATTCCTGAGTGGCCACACCAACACCAAAAGGTTTGGGGAACAGCAAAATCTATATATCTATGTCTATCTACTTTACAGTAGATGGGATGCTTTTCCCCCACGATTGCACTCCTACATACAGATTTATACACACTTTGATTTTCTTTACCAATTTTGCCTAGAGCTGGATAAAATATTAACCATCATGAGTTTATAGTTAGGGTAAAAAAGTAACCTTTTTTACTCTCCTTCTCTTTCACTTTTAAACTAATTCAGTTTAATGTACTCTCTAAAATATTTAAAAACAGTGTCCTCTGACCTTCTAGCTGCTAATATGCAGAAGATAGGAGTTTAAAATGTTAGCAGGCTGCTCTACCCCCTGACTGATGGAGGCTGTTCGGCCTGATGATAGGAAGGTCTGCAGACACTACTTAAAGTACTCCACCCTTCACTGCATGCTTTTTTTCCTGAAAATATATCGTACTTATAGTTGACAATGTGTAATTATAATACTTTCAAACATGAGACATTAAGGTACAGTTCTCTTTCAGTAAAACAAAATGAGATAGGCAATATAGTTTTTCAAATTTTTGTTAAAGTACCAATTTTTTAGAAAAAAATGTGCAGGTTCAGTATGAACCTTTATAAATGCAGCCTTATGTAAATAAATTGTCCAAAAATTGTGAGCTGTTCATTCTTGACTTTGGAAATAGTCACTGATAAAACAACTGCACTCACTGTGTAGCAACCAGATCACACAGCATCCATATCAGCACACAACAGCTGATGAAGTTTGATAAGTTGTCACGAAGTGTAGATGTGTGAGTGCTTGATGGCCAGGCCCAGGCGGGCTCAGCCCGAGGAAGCAGCACGGAACCCACCATCTGCGGACTGGGTGCATAGCCAATCAGGTGGCAGGCACAGGCGTGGGCCTTGGTGTGCTGGCTGTGGAAACTAGTTTTAGGGAATGTCAAATCTACGTCCTTGGTTTTAACCCAAAAATATTGGTATTGGATATTGTACTTGTAAAAAACGCGCTCCTGCTGTAAGAGTTTAATATACTCTGAACACAGCATTTTGTTTAAACTCCCAGACCTGTGTTGAAACCAGAAGAGATTCATGTTACTCTCATCGGCACTACCAGAGAACATCAATAAGCAAAATGAAATGTTAGTAAATTGTGTCAAATGCTTGTGTTAAGGGACCAGATTTGCATCTGATGAATATTTTGAGCAGTCATCCACTGTCTGTATGGGGAGGCAGCGCCATCATCACATTTAGGCACTTAAAATTCAGGAAATAATTACAGGCTCGACCATTTTATAACCAAATCCACTTTCTTCCCTGCTCACCACCAGGCAGAGGAGCTGCACACATGGGAAAAGGCAAGGCAAGGCAAGGCAAGTTTATTTGTATAGCACATTTCAACAACAAGGTAATTCAAAGTGCTTTACAGAAAACATAAAAGCAACAGGGAATATAAAAAATTTTAAAAGCAACATAAAATATAATAAAAGTTACAGTAAATATTTATTTAAAAGCAATGAGAAAAAGCTAAAAACAAAGAAAACAGGACAGTAAAAGTTACAGTGCAGTGTAAGTTATCAATAAAAAGAAAAATCTTAAAAAACATGAACAAGGCAATCCTGAAAATAAAGTCTGCACTTCTGGGGGTTGATGGAGAAATATGGGGGTATATGGGTGTGTGCGGTGTGTGAGGGTGTGTTGCAGTTGTTTAACAGTCTGTGCGTGTGTGCATCCCTATCTTCCATTGTTCTTGGAAGACAAATTTCTGCTGTGTTTATGCAGTTTCTCAATGCTTGGAGCACTACAAACACATGACCATTTACCTCCACTGAAACAAGTGTGTCAGTTAATAGCCTGAGCTTTTTATTTGCTTTATTTGGGACACGTATCTATATGGACAGGCCTTTTAATATCTTTCCTACAAGGCTCTTGCTCAGATGGGAAATAGGCTACTATAAAGGTGTTTATTTAAATCAGTCTGAGTATTTACTGGTATAAATATTAGGCTATCGAATAACATTTCAATTGAGGAACATTCATTTGATCTAGCTTCAAGAGACAGCGCATCTAGAGAGAGAGGCAGATGTATTAAAATACCGGAAGCCTACCTTAGAAAGGATGAAAGCTGAATGTTGCCATAGTAACTGCTTCAGAGTTCGGACGTCACTCTTGTTTACCATGCCGGTAAATCTGAATGAATATACTTTGGTGCTCATAGTTTCTGTAAAATGAACTGAACAACTGAAATTGTGGAGAATCTAACCGATCTAAGGATGCGTAAGGACTGGGAAAGCACTTCATGAACACACAGAGATATAACAGGAGGTAATGGTTAGTTTGAGTCGCACAGGCACACGCTACTGTGCTGTGACTGGCGTTTATGTTGCTGGCCTGTAGTTTGCAACAGCTAACGTCTATTCAGTCGGTAAATTGCCTGTTGGAAGCGACAGACTGCACAAACAGTCCAGCAGTAAAATTCTAGCTAATATTGCACAGACAAAATTCAGACAAATCTTCACAACACATCTTACATAACACATCAACAAGTTATTTTACCTCCAAATTACTGTTATCATCATGATCTAAATCATCAATGTATGAATCCAATGGATGTTGATAGCAACAACATCAGCAGATCTCAAATAATACCCCATGCCTTCCAACCACCAGAAAGGTGTCTTGAATGGTATGTACCGTAAATCTGAATATCCCTAAATGAATATCGTACTACTGTCTCACATCTTGTACTGACAGTCAGAGCCTGTCCTCTCACCAGTCACCCAGCTATCCAGCTAACCTCCTGCATCACACAAGCCTCAGGTTAATGAGGTCTGAGGTCTAAATTAGGGTCTCCAATTAACTCCTTTCTCTCAGCCTCGTCCTCATACAATGGGCTGGGATCGCCGAGAGATCTGTCACCTTAATAACTACTCATTATCCTAATTATATTCCACACACAGACACTGTTGCCTGTCTTTCGGGGGAAAAAAATGTTGAATTCATAATTGAACTATCCATTGGCCAAACATCAGAAAGAGCAATGATAACGAGATGCACTCCACCTGGGGGTCCTGAGGGAGGACCACTGCTTCAGGCGTCAACGCTAGGTCACTTTGTGAGCACATATATAATAGCCCTGACTGAGGTTAGAGTTTTAATTGACTGCTGAAATTTGGAAAGTAAGACCTCCAGTGACCACTGCCAGTTTAAACCATCTGGGAGGCAGCGAGTGTTGAGGAAATCAACTTTTGTGTTGCAAAAATAAAGTAAGGACAGGGATTCTTGTATTGAATTGGACGGGGGACATGCAGAAAAGTTTGCAAAGAACTATTAGCACTTCAGACAGTACAGAAACAAATTTCAGGTGAGAGTAATTACATCATGGTAATCACATGATGTGGAATGCATGGGAAGGTATTAAGTTGAACATTATTATGTCTTGAGTGAGCTGAAAACTAGCAGGGGGAAAAAACACCGTTTATCTCTTTAAAACCTTGAAAAGTGAGAACAACACCCAGCTACCTGAAACGTCACTAGCTGATTCAGAGCCCTCCAATAAGAGCACTGTGACGTCACTACGGTCGAGTATGTGCTGTGACTGCCATACCAACGAGCCGGGCTCTTTGGCATTGCGGTACCCTGTAGACCCGGGTTCAAATCCGAGTGGGGTGACTGCTCTTGCCTTTCCGCCCTGTTGTTGTTCCACAATTGCTGTGGTAGACTTTTACATGAGCTCTTATTTATGAAACACCAACTCAATCACAATTTGTCTTTGCTCATTCCAGGTTTTAAACAGACGATGGATCACTCCTGTGAGCATTTTGCACCAGCCAGGCAGCAATGTCAGCTTTTTTATACAGATTAATTCAGCGAATGAAGACAGGCGAGGCCTTTTAGCATTCCACAGTTATTCACCATGTCACCAGCTCACAGCTTGAATCTCTTTTGTGCTTTGGCTGCCTAAAGGCTCCATAACATGCTTTCTACACAAGGGCTGAGGCACGGGGGGCGGGATCAGACAACTTTAGAAGGTTGAGACACTGAACAGTTCAGACCAGTGCTTAAAAATGAAAGCATTTTTAGTTTAGCACAATAAGGCCTTGGGCATCTGGAGAGAGCAGTGATGAGTCACACCATAGCTGGAGTGAGCATAAAGTAACTGTAGTAGTCAGTGATTTAGGGCAATAGGTTGGTTTAGGACATCGGAACTGGGAACCCAAAACAATCCTAATTCCTTCAACGTTGAGGAAGTCTGAGTGAAACTAAGGAATGACAAGCACCCGTAATTGCTGGCGGTTATACATTGACAGCACCACCTCCTCCTAAAACCCCCTTGGGGAAACATGATCAGGCATTAGCTCTTCTTTACTTCTTGTACAAAAGCAATTACTGAATTTGTATTTTGAGAGAGCTGATGGTGCTTTTTGAATGGAATGTTTTTTAAAGCCAAAATCTAGCGGACATTTGTGGTACTGTATCTCACGGCATTTTCTCATTGGCTTTGGCATTTGGCCATGTAGTTGCCACTCAGGGATGCATTCAAACCACCAAATTATCATAAACAGGGCTCTACACTAACCTTTTTCCCAAGGAGCACATGTGCTCCTTTATAAAAATTTAGGAGCACACAAAGTAATTTATGAGCTCAGTGAAAAATGTTCAAGTAATACAGAGTTTAAGAAACTATTCATTATATACATATTTATGCTATATGTGCTTCTTCTCTTTGTGTTCATCTATGGTGGGAAACAATTAGAGGAGAGGACTATGATACAGATACAATATCATCAGTTTTTGAACCAGGGACGGATTCACGATACACCAGCGGCACCCACACAACCCACACCTAATGTAAACAAGACTACAGAATAGTATTACAATAACTTTAGTAAACCACATGTAAAACAGAACGAGGGGAACGTGTTGCTCTCTAGGAGCACATACTAGCACACCTGTGCAGGGGAAATCTGCATCTTTCCACTGCAGAGGCTCTTTCCTCAACATGGAGGAGAAACTACTTTATGTGAGTGTATTAGTATTTATATTATTATAATAATATAAGATAAAAAGTTCAATTTTAATCTAATAGTATACTGTTATTATGTTAAAATATTAATGATTTAATTTTATTATATGCATTGTCACTTTATGTAATAGTATAGGCTACTATACAGCTAATCACTAGTATAGTATTTATTCCAGTTGGACAAACAGCAGTTTCATGTTTTCATTCATTAAATCCTTGTGCAAGAAAAATGGCCTACATTTGTCTCTTAATTTGTTAATGCTGCTATCTCATCAATAATCAGAACCATTCGTGCAGAATGCGTTCAAGATTTGAAAGTTTACTGTAGAACGTGAAACTTTGTCCTGCCCCCATGCAGGCTGTGATTGGTCAGTTTACTAAAAGTGAAATTGATGAGCACATCCATTTTAAGAAAATTTCAACATGTTTCAACAAAAGGCAGCAGAAATAGCTAAATAGCCATCTAGCTAAACTCACAACCTCCTTATCTTCTCCCTGCTGTCTTCTGTCTCACCGCTCCAGCTGCTGACATCTCTGTCTTAGTTTTGAAACGAGCTGCTCAAGCGGCCACCGAGCGACCCGTCCCCCTAAATCTCTCCCGGTGCTCTGGTGACTAGCTGGCTTTATTCCTGCCAGAGTTTCAACAACTCTCATATGATTGACACCAGCTTTGCGTCGCGTCCATGTCCGTATTGATTTTTAGGGGCATATGAGAGCAAAATGGTAGCCCTGATAAATTATCAAGGAACTAAGGTGGTTGTGTCGCTACAGGTATTGGGGAGAAGATGAAATACAAACCAGGAAGTCAGAAGTTAAGACTCTGCACAGCAGTATGTATAACCCTGAATCTGGTACCATTTGAATGATTGCAAGATAAAGAGTATAATTGGCACAATGCTGCAAGCTACATAATAAAAACAAGGTATTCTAACAGGTATTTGCATCTGCATGATTTTTTTTGTGGCCATATTTGATTGGTTCCTAAGTTACAGCAACCATCAGTGGTGACTCAACCACAAACCTCAAACCGCAACTGTTCAATGAACTGAAACAAGAAATGTTGCATTATGTTAGGGTGAAATTTCAAACTTCAAAATGTGTTTCTCTAATGGCCTTAATCTTTAACCTGAGTTGCTAGTAGCCCTTTTCAAGTGAATTCTTAGATGAATGTATCATTATATCCTTAATTGGCACATACAAACACTTCACTCCTAACTTCTGCACGAACACTTAAAAGGTATCTCATAGCCATTAAGATCACAGCTGATGTAAATCACACATGGTAGATAATGTAAAGCCTGTTTGGCAAAGCCCAGATGCTCTCCACTCAGTGGGTACTGCTGTGAAAACAGGTGATTCAGCCGAGCGCTGCACTAATCTGAATAAGTGCCACTTAATGTTGAATGGTGGTGTTATATAAGGCTTCATCCAGGGGCTTCCAACCCACAGGGCCACAAACAGCACTTCACAATTGAGCAGTTCCAAAAACCTAAAAACTACAGTAACATGGCCAGAAACTACTGTGGTGTGTCCAACATTTAGCAGAAGCCCTATTGTATAATTAACTTCCAGTGCAGATAGGCAATGATTCGATTAACAGTTTAGCTTTTTGATCTGATTGCTTTTTTAAAACAAACATGTACAAGTATACTTGTAGCATGGTTTAAAACATATGGTGTGTAAATATGTAATTTTCATTTTGCTTCCCAGTTTGACAGTTATGTCCCACACACAAAAAGGTAGAGCAAGCATCCATTCTCCTGGATCTGAGTTCCCATCTCTACACTCCACTGATAGGACCATATTTCATATTTAAATATAAAACCTAAGGGAAATGCATGGCATAGGTGAATGCAACTAAAATCCCCACATTCAACAGTCCAACACAGTAGAACATCAACAGCCATTCGTTTTTGAGATATGTTGGCCGCAAACGTGTTGAGTGGATGGCAGGAATAATCTCTTGGGTGGAGGAATCGCTGGATCATCAAGCCTATCAACAGAAAAGAACTGTAATGTTGGACCAAAGTGGTGAACCAACTAACTGACAGACAGACCTACCTTGCATCCATACAGCCTCACAGCTATGCAGTAACCGAGCTGAGTGTTTGTATGGCAGGTATTAGTAGTTTCTTGGTGATGGGTGCTGTCTTACTGTGTGGTTGTGTAATGGTTACTTGTGGTAATAAAGAACTTACAGCATACATTCAGCATCTGTCTCAGTCAGGGTCTATATGATGACCCAGTTGTGGCTCATTACATATATATATATACAGTCATGGCCCAAAACATGGACACAACGCAAAAGCAGAGAAAAAAGCCAAATCTGAGACATTCCACCTTAAATTTATTATCCTGCTCCAGGTCTTTGAGATTTGATGGGTTCCCTCTCTGTTGTTTGAGATCTCTCCTCAGGAGCTCTATGGGATTTAGATCTGGACTCATTACTGACCACTTCAGAACTCTCCAGTGCTTTGTCTTCAACCGTTCTGCGTGATTTTCAAAGTCAGCTTTGGGTCACTGTCCTGCTGTAAGACCCATGACCTCTGACGGAGACCCAGCTTTCTGACACCGGGCCCTAAATTGTGCCCCAGAATTCTTTGGTAGCCTTCAGATTTCATAATGCCATGCACACGGTCAAGACATCCAGCGCCCGAAGCATCAAAGCAAACCCAAAAACATCAGTGAACCTCCAGCACGTTTGACTGTGGGGGCCGTGTTCTTTTCTTTCTTTGAAGGCCTCATTTCATTTTCTGAAAACTGAAGTGCTTTACCAAAAAACTCTAGTCTCACCTGCACACAGAACACGCTCCCAGAAGGAGTTTGGTTTCCTCAGCCAAGTTTAGGCAAACTCCAATCTGGCTGGTGTCAGCAGGGGGTCCTCCTGGGTCCTCCCTTGTCCTTCACATGGCGACAGATAGTGCGAGCTGTCACTGTCTGAATTTGTTTGGAAGTTGATCGATAGTTGAGCTATAGTGCCATGGGCTGTAAACTTCAGGTGAATTTAATTACTAATTAAAGAAGCATCACATGCTTGAAATACAATTGTGTCCGGTCCATTTTTGGAGTTCTGTGTGGTATGTCTCAGAGTTTGCTTTTTTTCACTGCTTTTTTTGCGTTGTTTCAATGCAAACAAAAGAAATAAACATGAGAATACCAAAGCATTTCTAATTATGACAATTTTCTGGGAGAAGTAATGCATTATGTTTCAGAAATGCAGGGGTGCCCACATCTTTGGCCACGACGGTACATACACTATATGGACAAAAGTATCAGGATATTGGGATACTTTTGCCAGGGGCTGTTTTTTCATGGTGTGGTTTTCTTCAGAGAAATCTTGTTACACCATGCAATGTTAGACAACAGTTCTTCTAACAGTTTGTGTTTGGCCTGTTCCTGTTTCAGTAAGACGATGCCTCCGACCACAAAGCCAGCGCCATAAAGAAATGTTTTTCCCTGTTTGGTGTGGAAGAACTTGACTGGCCCGCTCAGAGCTCTGACCTCAACCCTAACCAACACCTTAGGGATGAACTAGAACGGAGATTGCGAGCCAGGCCCTACATCAGTGTCTGACCTCACAAATGCTCTGGTGGATGAAGGGGCAAAAAATCCCCCAAAACTCTAAAATCTTGTAGAAAGCCTTCCCAGAAGACTGGAAGCTGTTATAGCTGCAAAGGGTGGTGATGGCACAATGGATAACACTATGCCTTTGGACCCGGGTTCAATCCCCCACTGTGACCCATACACCAATGTGTCCCTGATCAAGACACTTAACCCCTCGTTGCTCCATTGGCGTGCGACCTCTGACATATATAGCAATTGCAAGTCGCTTTGGATAAAAGTGTCAGCTAAATGTAATGTAAAGGGCGGACCAACTCCATATTAATGCCTATGGGATGTTTTAAATGTAATGTGTCCCAGTACTTTTGTCCATATGGTTTATATATATATATATTGATCTGTGTCATGATTGAACTGTGTATAAAAGTAGACAAATTATGTTTCTTCAGGCCTTTTAATGGGCTTCCTCCACACCTCTCATAATGTTCAGCCAGGCATAGACAGGATGCTCCATAAAGTCTGCTGGACATGCAGAAGGCTCGCTGGATAAAAGAAGACAATCAATACTGCTGCCATTGATTTTCACCACCTCACTCGCCGATACCAGCCTCCCGTTAACGGTCTCACTGCTCCATGTGTGCATGCGCGTGCGTGCAGTGATGTTTGAGGCAGAACAGGATAGAACAGTGTAGAATTTATACTCAATATGGCATTGATTTCATTTTTGCTCATTTCTCATGTCTCCAGTCAGTTTAATTGGATCTACCATAACGACACGCCAAGCATGAAGACAGTGCAAACAGCATCAAAATCTAAAACTACCCACCAAGTAACTATTCCCCCATAAACATGATTGCCAGGCTTTGATTTCCCCTAAACAATTTCATCCCCCTGTGCTGTGGCCAGAATTGATTTTTCTGAGCCACTACAAAACCTTGTGGTCATTAACATGCCAAAAACAATTTCTTTCATGTTTGCTCATGTCACACACTTACTGCATTCAACAACAGATTGGATGCTTTGTCTGAAATCTAAAAACAACAATAGACCACTAGCCAAAGCACAATAACAACCCTAGAGGGTGATTCACTGTAATAATATTTCAGGCTTTCGCTTCCTTTAATTATTACGATAACTTGTAAATTATATTCACTGCAATACTGGCCATCTTGAAGAAAATGGGGAATTTTGCTGTATTTCCAATATGAAATGTCTGTCTCCAAGCAAAACAAAATTCTATCCTCCTAACTACTCCAGATGAGCTCTTTGTATGCAGTAATGCTGAAGCAATGAATAAATATTCAGAGAAGAGCTTGAGCAGCAAACACAGTTTCAGTTCATCATGCATTATCAAGAAGCAGCAAGGAAAGAGAATGATGGCCCTCTGCTCTTTCGTCAGCAAACATCTACGAGGCGAGAATGGAAATCAGTCAGAGAGAGCTGAGTTCTGTCTGCCACGAGGACAGCCAGATCAGAAAATAAGTGACATGATCAGTTGGTAGGCTGAATAACCTCTAGCTGTTTGGAGGCCCAGTCACACAGCTTTTTAAAAATAATACGCACAAATAAGAACTTTTCCTTTGCTCTATCTAGTGGGGAATACTTTTTCTTTTTCTCCTGGCCTAAAGTCTGTCAAAGCAAGACATCATGACAACTAAAGTTCCGATTGCCATGTCATGTAATTTTTGTATTGATATTCATGATTTCCAGAAAAATATTTTGGTGACCCCCTGACATTCCCACTTTGGCCTGTGACAAAGGATCTCCAAAACCAATAGCTGAATAACAAATTTAAATTCAGCCTTTCCACCAGCTGGTGATGCACAAAACCAATGTTTTATCTCCAGATATAAATTCTGATCCTTCAACGAACACAAAAAAACTGATTGTGAGGCCCTCTGTGACTGAATGAATGGAAAAGGGGGGGTTGGTGGTGACGGCGCGATGGAGAGACCCGGGTTCAATCCCCCACTGTGACCCATCCACGACCTCTGACACACACACAGACATATATATATATATATTTATAGCAATTGCAAGTTGCTTTGGATAAAATTGTCAGCTAAATGAATAAATGTAAAAAACACTGACTTTTCAAAATTACATTGACAAAGAAACTATATTCAGTGAGGATCAGTCATTTCAAAGGTGCCAGTCAAAGCTCATTGATCTGGCATGTCAGATCAGTGCATCCCTACCTCATTCACCAGCCTTTT
>NC_060152.1:33082735-33194475 GCF_021292245.1 Micropterus dolomieu | reverse complement strand
AGGCAGAACAGGATAGAACAGTGTAGAATTTATACTCAATATGGCATTGATTTCATTTTTGCTCATTTCTCATGTCTCCAGTCAGTTTAATTGGATCTACCATAACGACACGCCAAGCATGAAGACAGTGCAAACAGCATCAAAATCTAAAACTACCCACCAAGTAACTATTCCCCCATAAACATGATTGCCAGGCTTTGATTTCCCCTAAACAATTTCATCCCCCTGTGCTGTGGCCAGAATTGATTTTTCTGAGCCACTACAAAACCTTGTGGTCATTAACATGCCAAAAACAATTTCTTTCATGTTTGCTCATGTCACACACTTACTGCATTCAACAACAGATTGGATGCTTTGTCTGAAATCTAAAAACAACAATAGACCACTAGCCAAAGCACAATAACAACCCTAGAGGGTGATTCACTGTAATAATATTTCAGGCTTTCGCTTCCTTTAATTATTACGATAACTTGTAAATTATATTCACTGCAATACTGGCCATCTTGAAGAAAATGGGGAATTTTGCTGTATTTCCAATATGAAATGTCTGTCTCCAAGCAAAACAAAATTCTATCCTCCTAACTACTCCAGATGAGCTCTTTGTATGCAGTAATGCTGAAGCAATGAATAAATATTCAGAGAAGAGCTTGAGCAGCAAACACAGTTTCAGTTCATCATGCATTATCAAGAAGCAGCAAGGAAAGAGAATGATGGCCCTCTGCTCTTTCGTCAGCAAACATCTACGAGGCGAGAATGGAAATCAGTCAGAGAGAGCTGAGTTCTGTCTGCCACGAGGACAGCCAGATCAGAAAATAAGTGACATGATCAGTTGGTAGGCTGAATAACCTCTAGCTGTTTGGAGGCCCAGTCACACAGCTTTTTAAAAATAATACGCACAAATAAGAACTTTTCCTTTGCTCTATCTAGTGGGGAATACTTTTTCTTTTTCTCCTGGCCTAAAGTCTGTCAAAGCAAGACATCATGACAACTAAAGTTCCGATTGCCATGTCATGTAATTTTTGTATTGATATTCATGATTTCCAGAAAAATATTTTGGTGACCCCCTGACATTCCCACTTTGGCCTGTGACAAAGGATCTCCAAAACCAATAGCTGAATAACAAATTTAAATTCAGCCTTTCCACCAGCTGGTGATGCACAAAACCAATGTTTTATCTCCAGATATAAATTCTGATCCTTCAACGAACACAAAAAAACTGATTGTGAGGCCCTCTGTGACTGAATGAATGGAAAAGGGGGGGTTGGTGGTGACGGCGCGATGGAGAGACCCGGGTTCAATCCCCCACTGTGACCCATCCACGACCTCTGACACACACACAGACATATATATATATATATTTATAGCAATTGCAAGTTGCTTTGGATAAAATTGTCAGCTAAATGAATAAATGTAAAAAACACTGACTTTTCAAAATTACATTGACAAAGAAACTATATTCAGTGAGGATCAGTCATTTCAAAGGTGCCAGTCAAAGCTCATTGATCTGGCATGTCAGATCAGTGCATCCCTACCTCATTCACCAGCCTTTTTTGTACAATTTTACACCCACGGAGGATGAATGGCACAGGAAGTCAAGAAGGCAGAAAAAAAGACCAACTGTGAGGAGTGAACAGAATGTCAGCAACTTTTAAAACAGATAATAGATCATTTTTAAAACAAGCCTTCACATATTAACACGGTTGTAGTGTTTCCAGAGTTTTCCTCATTGGTTTCCTCGTTGTCAGAGTGAGTGGTGTTAGCAGGTAACAGATAGCAGCGTGTGAGGCAAATGTCCTGCAGCTGATGCTATGCTAATAAGACTTCCTGCTGAATCCAAGGCCTCCAGCTCCGACATATGGACACACAGATCCTCACGTCATTATGCCAAGATGAGGAAGTACTTTGTGCCCCATAGCCAAATCTGAGAAGATATGCACTTTCTTTTTATAACCCTCTTACCACTTCCACCCCCCACATTATAATTCTTAGTCTGAAAAGGTATTGTGGATGTGTGTGTGTGTGTGTGTGTGTACTGCACAGCTGAATTGCTGTGATGTATACTGTGAATACTGGTACCCAATAAACAGTATTCACCCCAGAGGATGATAGCCTATTATTTAGGTGACCTCTTGACCTTCCGTCTACTCCCACCATAAATCCAATATTCCTACTTATTATCACTTATGATACAGAAATATCAGAATCTAATAGAAAATAGGAAATTTACTGAGCACATCCACAGCCCCAAGAGGATGAAGCCTTTTGATTGTAATGACCTTAGCTGTTCAGCCTAGAGACAAGGCTCTAAACATCCATACAAACTTCTCCATTCTTCTCATAACTCTCACATCACACTAACTGAACTCTAACAGAATTTAAACCAGCTCTAATCAGAATCGTCAAAACACACAGGAAGCAGCATCACTGCTGTAGATAAAGAACAGTATTATTCACCAGAAAGCTGTGAGCTGACCAGTAGCATTAAAAATAAAAGCAATTCTCCAATACCACAGTTGAGTGTTTGGTGTGAAAAGTAAGAATAGCAAAATTATCAGTATGTTGTTGGTTCTGTTCTACATTTTCTATAACAGAAATGATGAATAAAGGTGATTAATCAAGTAGTTAAATAATGAATCTGCACATATCAGAACATATTTCATAATAAACAAATTGTTTAAGTAATTGTTTTGTCAAAAAATATCAATTCCCTGGCTCCGGCTTCTCAGATAAGAATATTTGCTAGTTTTCTTAGTCTTCTACTATGGTAAACTGAGTATCTTGAACTTTTGGAGTTTTAATCATACAAAACAGTCAATTTGCATGTGGAAAATGTGATTTTTAATATTTCTTGACATTTTACATAACAAATTATCAATTAAATGAGAAAAGGATTAATAAGACGAATCAATAATTATTGGCACATTGTTAAAGTTGCAGTGCTAATACTTTTTATTGTACATGCTTTGGAAATCAAGTTAAGCAAGTCATAGATAAATCATTAACAGCAGCAGCATTACCAGCTTTTTCATGCTCATAATTCAGTTTTCCACCCTCACAATATTCTACATCAAAATTATTTCAGCATGAAAAATTGTCACAAATGATCAAACATTGAAAACTTCCAATATCATCATTGACATCAACCTTTAAAAAAGTATAAGCAGCCTACTTGCTCTTCCCTCTCTCATGTTAAAAAAGTCAATGTAAGTAAATGCCTTCCTCTTTCCTGCCTCTTCTTCTCTATGTGCCTCCTCTCCATATGAAACAGCCCAGCTCCCATAGCAGTAGTTATCTGAGCACTTAGGATGCTTGGAGGAAGAAGAAGAAGAAGAAGAAGAAGAAGAAGATGAAGAAGATGAAGAAGACAGGCATTTTGCAATAATGACGGTTGCTGAACAGTAAGAGATTGGGATGATGAGAGCAGCTTTTTCTTCTCGCCTACCCTCTTGATCCTTTCGTTCTCAGTGTCTCTGCGTCGCCTTTCTCGCTCTGTCTAGATTATACACGCCAAGCTTTTTGAGTTAGACTTTATCTCTCAATTCCCACAGCAGTTAAAAGGCATAGGAGAAGATCACAGTCTTCCACCTCAACCCCCCCCCTTCCCCAGCAGCACACCCACTCCCCATTTTTTTCCCTCTACTGTAAGAGTACAGACATTATCTCAGTTAGGAGGCTGCGGGTCAAGCGCTAATTTCTGCACTGGAGCTCTAAATGTTTCCTGGCATCCATTATGGATGATAATTAGACTGGAGGAGGCAAGGCATTTTAACAGAACATGTAATGGTTATTATGGAAGAGGTGAGTGAGGGAGAAATTGTAGAGAGAATATACAGGTGCAGAAGATGGCAACTGCAGTGGCCCCACAGGGATAAAGCCTCAACTGTCCAGAAATAACACAATTAGCAGCAGACAATTCTGCAGCCCCACACTCCACTAGGCTCCGCTGAATCTGCAGGTAAAAGCAAACATTAATTCCTACTGTCAGGCCTTTTCTTTGTCATTTTTTGCTGGCCTGCCCTATAAATGCGAACGTCTGTGACTTATTGAATAATTGACTGACTGACTGAGTAAGTTACATCATTGGATGTGGCTCTTTCAAAATGGGTGCTGTAACTCCAGATTCTGTGAGTATAAGTACAGTAATTAGTAGTATCCTGCAGCTGCTAAAACTCAACAACCGCACCATTCCAACATGCATCCGCAGAAGTTCCAGTTTGTTTACCATCAGCCTGGCCACTCTGCTGGTCGACTATTGTGCGTCCGACCCCTGCCACTTTGCAGCTGAGTTTCTGCAACTTCTGGACTGCCTCAACCTCCAACAACATGTTCAATATGTCCCCACTCACTCCAGGTGGCACACACACTGGACATGGTCATCAGCAACCTTCTGGCGAATGATCTGGGTGTGTCTGACCACATGGCCGTATCAATGTAGCTGCCACTGTCTATCTCGCACACCAAAGACAAACGTCCAATCTGCTTTACGAACCTGAAAAAGATCAACCTAGACACTTTGACCATAGACCTCCAGCATCTCCCCTCTGCTGATTCAGTCACTGAGTTAGTTGACTTCTATAGCCAATCTCTGACCAGTCTCCAAGATCTCCACGCCCCTGTCAAAACCAGAACTGTCACCTTTTTGCACTCAGCCCCCTGGTACACTTGCAAACTGTAGAAGATGAAAACAGCTGGGCGAGTCCTTGAGCCATGCCTCAAGGCCTCAGGACTCAATGTTCAGAGGCAAGCCTACAGAGAGAATCAGAAGTCCTACGCAAGGTCCATGAGAGATGCACAGGCATGGTTCTATTCCATCATCATCAGCAATAGCCCTGGAAACTCCAACCAACGTTTCTCTGCTATAAATTACATCCACAAACTGCAAACTTAATCTCATTCAGAAGCCACAGAGGCGAGGTGCATCACTTTTTCAGCAAAAAAATAGACACCGTCCACTCCCTCCTATCCAGCTTCTCTGCCCTGCCTGTCCCGACTGCCAACCCACAGCCTGGGATATCCCATCCTCTTTGCTGTTTCTCTGACATCTCTGAGAGGTTGAGGACATCATTAGAAAGATGAAACCATCCACATGTGCCCTGGACTCCTTCCCCACACACCAGGAAACATCCAACCTCCATGCCATAAGTCCCCTGATCACTAAGGTTATTAACCACTCCCTTCAGGCTGGCCATGTTCCATCAACACTGAAAACCGCTGTCATCAGACTGCTTCTCAAAAAACCCACCTTAGACTCAGAAGTCTTTGCCAAATACAGGCCCATCTCCGACCTTCCATTCCTTTCCAAGGTACTGGAAAAAGTAGTTGCCGCACAGCTTCAGGACCATCTAAAACAAAACAACCTGTTTGAGAAATTCCAATCTGATCTCCGCCCTGGCCACAGCACAGAAACAGCTCTGGTCAGGATCACAAATGACCTGCTAAATCCCTGACACACAACGTCACCTGTGGTGTCCCTCAAGGCTCAGTGCTCGGCCCCACCCTGTTTATTCTCTACAAGCTCCTCATTGGCCGTTTCATCAGCCTTCATGGAATATCATTCCACTGCTATGCTGATGACACTCAACTCTACCTCAGGACAAACCCAACCCCCTCTGCTGCCCTGCTATCATCCACTCCGACCACCTGCCTAGAGGGGATTAAGGCGTGGATGAAGGAAAACTTCCTGCAGCCAAACAGCTCCAATACTGAAGTCATCTTAGTGGGCACCCTATACCAGGTTCAGTTATCCGTCATTACCAGCATCACCTTATCTGGCCAAGATATTTTACTGTTAACATCAGCCACCAACCTGGGTCTAAAATTTTAAATTAGCATTTTTAAACTCAAACATTGCTTAGCCATGTCGTGTGATATTCTACTTCAGTATACTTTATACATAACTGTGACCACAGAAAAATTGCAGTGATCATTTCATATCACATTACATAGACACTACTGTACTGTACCAATTTGGCCACAGTATAGCACACTGACCACACACGGGAAAGCCATAGACTAGGTTTCCACCTAGTCTTGTTAATCACTTGTTGCACAGTCAGTGAATCTTGTTTCCATCTTTCTGAAACCTTTCCCTATTTCCTGGCCCTCCAGATTATTTAATTATAATTAATTTTACTGGCCAGAGTAATCTGATCTCCCCTCTGCTTCAAGGTTCGATGTGTTGTGCGTTCAGAGATGGTATTCTGCATACCTTGGTTGTAAAAAGTAATTATTTGAGTTACTGTTGTCTTTCTGTCATCTGGAACCAGTCTGCCCATTCTCCTTTGACCTCTGACATCAACAAGAAACATTCGTCCACACAACTGGATATTTTCTCTTTTTCGGACCATTCTTTGTAAACCCTAGAGATAGTTGTGCGTGAAAATCCCAGTAGATTAGCAGTTTCTGAAATACTCAGACCAACAACCACGTTCAAAGTCACTTAAATCCCCTTTCTCTGATCCTCGGTTTGAACTTCAGCAAGTAATCTTGACCATGTCTACATGCCTAAATTCACTGATTTGCAGCCATGTGATTGGCTGATTAGCTATTTGTGTTAACAACCAATTGAACAGGTGTACCTAATAAAGTGGCCGGTGAGTCAGACAATCAGGCAAGTTGGAAATGTTTTTCTGTGCAGTGAGGGATTACTGGCGACATTTCAGGTGTGCTCATGCACTTTTCCCTCTACATAAAGTGGTTTAGATAATCTACATAAACTGTTAGTTTGTTTACAACATGTCTGATTATGTGACTGCTAATTTGAGCAATGTCCCCATGTTCCCAGATCTCTGCAACTACTTTGCTGAGTACAATATAATCAAACCTAAAATGAAAAACATATAAATCAAGATGTAATAAACCGTAATCGTGCTCTGAATTTTTTTCCAGTGTTTTCCTGGTCTTACAGCAGCATTATAATTAAATGACATAGACTTCTGTGCTTATTTCCAGTTACTCTGAATGCCTGTCATCAATTAATTGTTACAGTAAATGCAATTCTGCTCAGAGGCCCCTTCATACTGCATACTGTTGACTTTATCACAGACACTGAAAGATTTAAGCAACTCATGACCTTTGCAGTAGATGTCAAAGCTGGGCCTTTCATCTGGTTTGAAGAGATCAATAGTGTAACACTTTTTAAATGTTCTTCAGGAAAGCTTGCTCTTTCCATAAATTCTGACAAGATTCTAAAATATCTTAGCCGGTTTGAGGAGTCAAACCAGCATATTTTTGGGGGTAAGCCTGTTTTTCTATTCACAAGGCAACTGCTTCCTCTTCCTTCATGATGCAAGTACAAGTATAATGCAGCAAATGCAAATTACTTTTATGGTTCCAACTGGAACTGACGGAGAAAATAAAGCAGCTGGAGATCAAAGTGGAGGAGTCAGACCTGGGGGGCTAGCCCTGAGGCCACTACCAGGATGAAAAATCCAGCTTTGTCTGAGGACGTGTGTAGACAAACTCACCTCTAGATCTCCCCGCAAATCGATCAGTCCTCTGCATTAAAGGTCTTTCTTTGTCAGACCCAGATTTTCAGTCTGAAATGAGATCTGCTGGCAGAGAACAAACAGGCGGCAAGGACAGAATGTCACACTAATGCTGCCGTCGGTGGCCGCCTCCTCCACAGAAAACTGTTAAAGGGTCAACAGAGGCCAGCCGTAACTCCATTAGACAGAGAAATGGATAGCTTAGTATCTGCAGCCTGACACCTGCATCATGTATTGTCAAACTGGTTATAGAGGCAGGAGTGAGAGGCATATAGAGGAAGGAAAGGACAGAGGAAGGCAAATATGTAGACTATGGACTAGAATAATGATTATTCAAAATAACATCAAGGACAAGGTTGTAAATAGTGAGCGGTAACTGTAATTTCCAATCAATTTCCTTATCATTTCCAAGACTATTTCCTGCAAAGAACCATGTATTTTGATACTTTGAAAAATGCTCAATTCATAGAGATCCAATTAATAAATTCCAGTGAATTACTAGCATAACCTAAAACTGATTTTAGTTCACAGCAGGTCAGTTGAACATGCAAAATCATAAATCCAATAAGCCTTTGTGAAGACATTTTGTCATGTCACAGTAAGAAATGCACAAGTGTAAATAATCATACGGAAGATGGCTTAAATTCATTTAGCAGTTTCAGGCTCCTGGTATTGTGCATGCTGGTTGACTGTGACACCGTGTCATGACTTGATGCATTTAGTAACACCTGTGCATTTCCTACTATGATTAGTCAAAATGGCAGCTGTGAAAAAGGTCTAGTTTAAAAAGACATTCCTATTCTACTAGAATCAGTACCAAATTAAATAGTTCTTGACAGGAAACGTCCACCCCCCAAAATGCTTGTAATTTATTAAGAAATGACTGACCTCCCTTATCTTCTATATGCCAATGAATTCCAGTTATGAATTATCAAAGGTTTTAATATGATCATTTGTCAGTATACAGTTTAGCTAAGCTTAAGTTCGACTGAGAGCTGTGCATCCTTCCAGACAGACAGAGACAAAAAAGTCTTCTTCAGACAGCCAATAACCCTGGAAATAACACTGTTTTATATTTTCTTTTCTTTCTTTTGTCCCCGGCTACAAATCGAGAAGTAATTTGATTTAGCCATGGGCATTTGCCATCGATTGTCTGGCCTGCTGGACGCTCCGGTCAAGTGTTTGTCCAAACAGCAAGACACTGAAAAACAGAGACAAACAGTGTGTGTGTGTGTGTGTGAGGGAGAGAGAGAGACAGACAGAGAGAGAGAATTAACAGATGTGCACTACTCCACAGGACCTAAAGCAATGATCCCTTACATATGCTTGTAAAAAATTTGACAGACGTCGACGTGCAGGAGGCAGCCAAGTTCAGCACAAGCAAAGTTAATGCAGAATGATCCATTTATGATGTTACTGCACCAAACAAATTCCCTTGGAAACCTCATTCCTACTAAAGGGTTCACCTTCACTTGACTTAATGGAACAGTCAGAAGTAAATATCTCATGTTGTTTGCAAGTTCAAGTCAAACTACATTTGTTTCCTGTTTACCACTTACAACTTAGTGTGTACAATATTTTTTACTTTCAACATCAATCCAACGAAGGTTAAAATCAAGGGCAACTGGACTTGGTTGAAGAAGAAATTGAGCTTATAGTGGCAGTAGAGGCAAGAACATGAAGCCTCGGTGCCTCCTCCTTTATCACACACATTTACAAAGCAGAGTGGTTTATTTAAACACCTGCCTCCCACATTTATTACTAATTCTACTATCAAGCAAACAGCTGCCACCACAGTACAAGCAGATTCATGAAATGTTAGTTAAACGTACCACAATATTATATATGATACAACAGACTTTTAAATATGTTATTTAGTATGTAGTCATGTGTGCACAGATAACAAAATAAGAACAAACAAAAGATGCTAAAAATGCACACAGCTTTGTGCAAGGACCGTCATTGTTAATGGTATTGCGCTTTCCTAAATGACTGCATGAGTAAGAGTATGGATTTCAACCACTTTCTGCACCGAATGCTAAAATAATTGGACATATAGTATAAAGAGAATGATCTCTGTAAAATCTGACTGATTTGACTGCAAATAAAAATACAAAATTGAATTTTGTGCAGCCATGGACTAATGGACTGCAGGAAATGATATGATTTATCAAAAAGACTGAATTATTATGTAACTTTATAGGCTTTTTTTCTGGTAATTACCTTGAACTTGGTGTGGCCAGTCCATTAATACCCACTTACGTACCCTGATCTGTGTGTACCGTTACTGTTGCCGCTAGTTTAATACGATTAAAAAACAACAACACTGAAAGTTTGACAGCTTGAGAGTTTGTGTGGCCAAGGTCGGGTGGATAACTAACACTAGAATCTAACTTTTTGCGCCACAGCCATTCGGAAACAATAGCTATATACAATATAATATATAAATGGTCTGCAGTGGGAAAAAAAGATGGGCGGCTACAGATAGACCTGGAGTTAAATTAAGCGGCTGCTTAAACAACATGGCTTTATACTGGTAGTCTGTGTCAGCAGTAAATCTAACCCCTTTATCCCCTCAGCACGCCGTACTCTGTGATTCAGTCACTCTAAGCTGGCCTGGGCTATTCTGTCATCTGTGCTTCGCTCTCAGACTGGGCAGGGTTGGCAGATTCTTTGAATTGAGCTATTATGCCAAGGTCAACTGTTTCTGCAATTAGAGATACCAGAAAAAGACCTGTATCCATGAAGTGTTGGAATTTTCCTTTTCTTTTGGAATGACAAGAATGAGAAGTGAGTAGTTGGCAGGAGCAGTGATATTCAGAGCCAGTGACTGGTGAGACTGAAGAACAGTACAAAAACATCCTGCAGCAATAAGTCATTAGTACCAAACAATACAAACAGAAATGAATTTAGTTTATGACCACATTATTTTTACATTCTTTGAAACATTTACATGTCGCCAAATACATTTGTCTCTTGGCACTAGGCTGAGTGCATACATACAGTATACAATTTGATAAAATCACACACTCTCACTGCCTCTTTACAGTAGACCTCGTAGATAAAATATGCTCAAAGAATTTGCTGACTTCCTCCTCCTCCCTCCCTCCCCAAACCTATGCCCTTCTTAACTGTGAGCCAGTGAGGGAAGGCCAGCCTACAGCCCTGAGCCTGCCGCTGATATGTGACATCAAGGTGAACTCCTGCCTGCTCCGCCAGGAATACCAGGCCTATTAAAAGAGAAAAGAGCCGAGGGCCAAACCGTCTGTTTCCTTTTTTAGCCCATCGCCCTCCAGAGATTCGGGTTACAAAGCAAGAAGCAAGGAGAGAGACAGAGAGAGACAGAGGCAAACTGAGAAAGAAGACAGAAACACAGAGGAAGATGAACAGTACTTTGATTTCCAAAATTAACCTTTTCCTCATTTCTGCCACGTGTGTTGACTAGAAATGGTAAAATGTCAACAAATGAGTTGCATGTAACAAATAGTGGGACTCTAGGCAAGTTCAAGTTACAATATAGATTTTTCCACAGATTCAGTTAGAAATAAAACAAAACAAAACAAAGAGTGCACACATAAAGCAATAAAGACCCGGGCAGGGATGGGCAGTATTTATGATTTCCTTTTTCAAATAACAAAATAGGATTTTGTCATTTTTATTACATTTATAGGGTTGATAAAAAAGGCTTCATATTTAGTATCAATTTTTTTCAGAGTGTAAAATTATTGTAAAATTCTTTGTGAGAAGTCTACGTGGTGAAAAAAGCCTGTGATTAATGCCTACTCAGCAATTTGCTCAGACTCGTTGACAGAAAATTGATTCACACCCGAAGAAGAAGGTCGGGGTGAGAAACGTGCAGGTGCGTAGCTTTCCAAATATTTTCAACATAAATTAAAATGCAAGAAATCTTAACAGTTCCTGTTAAAGGGGTGGTATTATGCTCATGTTCAGGTTCCTCATCTTATTTAGAGGTTGTACCAGAGCAGGTTTACATGGTTATATTTTTGTCATACTGCACATTGCTGCAGCTCCTCTTTTCAGCCTGTGTTGAAGGCTTCGTTTTAGCTATGGAGTGATGCATCTTGTGTCTAAATGATCTTTGTTGGGAGTTGCACATGCTCAGTTCCTAGTTAAGGACTACTAGCCAATCAGAAGCAGAGAAGGGCGGGTCGGCGAGAAGCCGGTAAACAGCTCGGGTTCAGCCGGACTGGAGCGAGAGTTTCAGAGCGGTGAGTTATTAATCTGTATCCATAAAGTTTTAACTGAGCTCTGTCTCTACATCACAGGAACAACTTTATGTCCACTGACTGCCTGGAGGGTAGCTAGTGTTTGGAAGGGAGAGGAGAGCTGTGTGCTGCAGCTCGCTGTTTCTGAGGGCGTGTCGGAGTAGCCGATTGGCGAGCGTTATATGAGGCGCGTTTCATCCAAGGGAAGCGGCTGGACTACAGACGAGCTGTTTTCAGTTCAGAGCAGAGCTTTCTGTGGGAGATGGGAACTCCCTTTGGGCTGGACTTTGGTGATTTTTCACTTTGCAAACATGTACAAAAAAGATATATAACTCAATAAAAGAGAGGTGGAAAAGCTAAAAAGCAGAATACCACCTCTTTAATAAAAAAAAACATTGAAAGATGAATAAAGGAAAAAAGAGTAGCAGCCCTCAGTTAACATTAACTGTTGTAGGCTACTTTAAGTTTTCGTAGGTTGTGCATGAAAAAAATAAACAAAAAAGTGTTTCAGAGTTGCCGTACAACATGACTGTATAACGCCACAATATGGTGTAAGTGTACGTGCCTTATTGTCATTAACACAACTCCTGTTTTTTGTAGTTCACAACTTCTTCTCAGGCCCAAGTGTGGAAAATTGCTGTTTTGTGAATTGTTGTGAAAAAGTCTGCTATTGAAAAAGACTGTGCGGGCACAATATTTGAAAATGCTCGCCTCCAATTCCTTCTCCATTTTTTTGCTGGTCAAAACGTGATTGGAGGGAGAGATGGCAGCAAGGAGAGGCTGAGTCAGTCTTGTGATAAAGGGATAGATCAAATATGCTGATAGATAGAAGGTTTGCGAAGTGATTTCATGGTACCTTTGAAAAGTATTTTTCATAAATTCTAAATACAAAAATACAGTAGTAGTAGTAATTTTGATACATGGCGTGGCTGCTGTATTTTGTAGTTTATTTTGATGCACTTAAAATGAGGGTATTTGGTATCTTCATTTAGAATAAATTAGATGTATCTTCCCTGGACGTATCCCGGGTACGTAAAGTTGTTTACACAGTCACAGTTCTCACTCCAGCTCTGATATGGAACCGGTATTAAGAAAAGAATGCTTGTCTCCGGAGCCGTATGTGTGTTTACAGTTAAGTCCTACCGCACTTGATGTAGTTGTGAAATATGTGAGTGTTCTTTGGTTCTGCAGCCTCCTTACTGCAGCCAGGCTCTGTCTCTCACAGGCTGGGCTCGCCATCCAGTACTGGAAAAGGTTCTTTCTGTAATCTCTGAAATCTCCTCTGAAGTCTCAGACCACTTCAAAAGGACTCTAGTTGAAAAACCAGACCTGTGCAATGAACAGGCTCGATAGCTTAAAATATGGCTTCTCACACAGTCTGGGCCGAACAACTCTCTTTTTATCCACATTGTGAATTTACATGGACAACATTAAGTATAAATTAACACATTAAGTTAAAATTAATTCCTCTATTGTTTAGTTAAATTTCTTACCCCTTCCATAATCAAGTGCCGTTTTCATCGAAGAATCAGTCAAGACTGGTACTTTGCCCCTTCAATTTTGCTAGTGTGCCCAATCAATGGATAGTTGGGAGGCAGGCTGAAGCATCTGATTGGCTAAGGTGAAAGTAAACTTCAAGTCATTGGCTATTTCCAAGCTCATCAACAAAAACATTTTCTTTTTACCAATGAATTGATCTCAAACAACACAAGTGTTATATTTATCCATATTAAGCAGAATTATCTATTTTCTTGGATATTAATATAAAGATTTAGACATTATTTTTGTATTTCTGATTTAACTGCTCTGGGTTACACCTTGTTTTCTATAATTAAAGTAACTGAACTGTTGCAGTAAAGTAGGCAGGAAAATGTCTCAACCTAAAGCAAATAAAATAAATACTGCATTTCAGGAGAGTGAAATTATGGCACCACTGAATGTTTCATTTAGTGATTTGTTTTAAATGACGTGAATTAATCATCCTACAAATCACAGTCTAATCACATGGAAATGGGCCTTTTTCTCACATTTTAGGAAAAAGAGTTCACTATATGCGAAAGGAAGCACCTACTGTATTGCATGCCTTATGAATATAATTTTTATTTGTATTTAGTTTAATTTAATTTGTTGATGAAGATACAAAAACAGCTTCTCATGTTGCAAGGAAAACGTTTTAACATTCCTTCTGTTCTGTCATTTATTGCAGACCATTTCTTGTTGGCTTCCTGTTTGTCGGTTACAAGTGGGCCACATCTCTGTGATGCTTTCTCCAGGCACGATCGCACTTGCTCATTGGGTAGTGCTCATGGCACCCGTCTGCAGTGTCCTGTGTGTGATGTGTTGTGCTTGGCTCCAGCTATTATATTTTAATCTGTAGTTATCTGGGGAACTTTTAGAAATCCAAATCACACTAGGACCTGCCCAGTACAACCAGTCTTCTACTGGCGACCATTGAACAGTTGAGTTAAGCAGTTTACTCAAGAAAGGAATGTGTTGAAGGATTGGAGAGGTTCTTTCCTCACCCAAGATTTTCCCACTTGGTCCTGGAATTGAAGCTAGTGACTTCCCACCTGCATTTCTGACCTCCATATCACATTTTAGTCCCTAAACTATGCACACACTCATTCAGCCTGTGTTTTTGTTAGTTATTTCACTCAACACTCATGCAGCATGGGGTTGTCTCACACTCTACGATATGGGACACCTGCCAACACTTCTGTCTCTCAGTGGATCCACAATGCCTATTTTCACCTCAGAATGAGGTACGGAGCCAGTGCACCTCGCTTTTAGTTTCCGGTGAAGCTGCTTTCAAATTGCACTTGTGCAAGCAGAGTGACTGTGTATCACTACTCACTGGCTTTAATAGCCTTTTCTTAACAGGACTGAGTGACTTGGGCGGTGAATAAGGGCAAAAGAGCGAGATGCCAGAGATCCTCCTACTTGCCAACTTTGAATGAATAATTTAGTGTCCAATTGTCATCCATGTTCCTAATGAATAAGATAAGATCCCAGGTGTAGTGACCTGGGTAGTACTACACTGTCTGATTCACTGGAAGACATAGGGAAGAGGGCAGAGGTCTGTGCAATGGAGCTGTCAGAGGGAAGACACTGAGACTAGAGTTCAATGATCGGGGCTTTTAAACACTCCTAGCACTGAAAAAGCACCATATTGGTTTCTTTGTGTCCCTCTTTTCTTTCTGTCTGTGGAGGACTACGGCAATGCATAGAAACATCCGGGCCAGTTTTTTTTTCTTTTGCCCTGTTCATGTCTTTTTTTACTGCTGTAGCTAGTTAGTTTGTAGCTACCTCACTGCCTATCTAGGAAAATAAAATCCCCTTTCCTAACCCCGGCAACAAACCTGTGAATGGTCACTTGTGTCTAAAAAAACAAGGGCAAACGACCTCCACAGCAGCACGTTGAACAAATTCACTGTTCCCGCCTGCCTTAGGTACTGTTGCTAGGTCAGATAAGCTTGACAAAAACAAAAGTGGCAATACCAGTTCCAGGAAATGTCAACCCAATATTCAGCCCAACTGAGAGGAGATTTTGGTAATTAAATTTGGCATAAATTCTACTTAATTCCAAGATAATTGCCCATGATGTTTGTGCGAACCCTGACTGATGTGAACCTGCTGCCACGTTTGAATGTTGGTAACCCTCCTAAACTGACCTTAGTTTTCTTTAGAGTTAATAGTTCATTCACATTGCACATATCGGCAAAGAGATAAATGAAGACATATATCTTTTGTTTCATACACCATCCTCATCGCTTATTTACTTAGTTGCATATTTTGTCAATTGTTTGTTTAATTTGTGGGTAAATAAAACCCTCTCATTGAAAATCCACCTGCGAGTCCAGCTCAGTCCCTCACACTGACATTTATAATAGTGCCACCATCATGACATACAAAATGTAATACGCTGGTTGAGATGAGCATAACTGAATTCTTAAAATATCTTATTGCAAATCTAATTCATATCTAATGTGTCAGTACAGTATGATGTTTGCGCCACCAACCTAAACAACATATCAGCCTGAATGTTACATTTCCCCCCATATAACCATAGAGCTCAGGATCTCGTAGAATGCTGTGATAATGTTGTAGTGTTGTGGCAGCCTGTGGGAAAGCAAGGACAGCCTGAGCTTTTTCCCAGGGATAGTGCTGAGGATTACAACCAGGACACAGAAAAGTACACTTACAGCAGACAGGCACGGTGAGTAAAGGAACACTGCATCACACTGTACAGTGCCAATAGGCTTAGTCACAGACATATGTAAATGCTCACTCACCCGCGCTCACACTCTCAAAAACAGACATTATGTGCAAGATGCTTAACGACTGAAACAGATATGAGACACACACACATTTTTACTCTGCCATGCTTGCAAGAACCTTCTGCTGAAATGCCTTTTTATTCTTATAGTGACAATACATGTTTGTTATTTAGATCTTCTATTTCTTCTAAACAAATTGGACACATAAAACACAGTGAACAGTAATTAAATTAGACACTGGCGATGATGAGGAATGGTAAAGCTTAAATGACCTCATTATAAGTAAGTCACCATTTGTGTACATCATACATTTATATTTATTTTATGAAGAACCTGATAGTTGGGGATAGTAGGAAATGTTCCTACCAATTTCCAGCAACTACTGAATTGTCCTCAGCAATAAAAAATTAACAATTAAATAGTGGTTTGGTTTATTTCTAAAAAAAAAAAAAAAAACGACTAGCAACAGATCTAGATCGAGTTCTTTCAACATCAGGGGAAAAGTGAGAGATATTCAAAAATCTATTCAATTCTAGGCTCATTTATTTCCCTGCATAGTGGTGCCCTTGCTTGCTTACCCTTACCATACCCCTATCCCTGTGCCTGAACCCAACCTCACCTCAATCCCTTGCCTGCCTCCAACCCCTATTCCACATCCCACGGGGTCCGTAGCTCACAGGATAATGACCAGAACTTGACCCTGGCGAGAGCTTGGAGGGGAGATGATAATATACTCAGGCTGGGATCATTGTTTAAGTTCCCCACCCCTCTAGGCCTTACTGACACCTTTTTAAAGATTCTATTTTTATTTCCTTTTAATAAGATGCTTTATGATTAGATGAGTTTTATAGAGATTTTTACTTGTGCCTGTGCACCACAGACTTCATCTCTTTTCTAACCAGTGAACTGGCCAGCTGGGTTTAATGTAACCGACTTAGCATTAGATGTTTTGACCTGAACCCCAGTAGCCCAACAACATCCCACATTGTGTTACTTATTACGGTATCTCACAAAAGTGAGTACATCCCTCACATATTTCTAAATATTTGATTACATCTTTTCATGTGACATCACTGAAATGACTCTTTGCTCCAATGTAAAGTAGTGAGTGTACAGCTTGTATAACAGTGTAAATTTGCTGTCCCCTCAAAATAACACATCACACAGCCATTAATGTCTACACCATTAATGCTTTCTAAAATCAACACTTTTACATAACACTGGTGGTAGACAGGATAGTGGGTGACATTAGCTGGTGAAGTAATGTGCAAAGTACAACTTTGCACCAGATAACGTTAGCAACTGCTCATTGTTAGCCGGCGACCTGCTAATAATAAAATATATGTAAAAATATATGTAGGTCCCATTTATCAACTAGTTTATTAATGGGAATTACATATTAAAAGGAACACTGAGGGAACAGCAGCATTCAGTGGCACGGTTTACTGTCAGTGACACAACAACTGAGAACTGGAGCCAGGAAAATGAAAAACAACAGGGAAGCCATTAACAGTTATTGATGACATTTCCAGGCGCTGATGAAATGACCACCAAAACAATTAACACCTATTCAGATACAGATTCACACTCTGGAGCAGCGGGCCAACCCACTGTGACTGGACTGGACTGACAGTAGAGAACGGGATCAGTTAATCATTTGTGTACTAAATACATTTACATTTATTCGTTTAGCTGACGCTTTTATCCAAAGCGACTTACAATTGCTGTATGTGTCAGAGGTCGCACGCCTCTGCAGCAACGAGGGGTTAAGTGTCTTGCTCAGGGACGCACTGGGATTCTGTCAGAACTCAAGAAGCCCTTTGGATCAGAGGTGAAACCACTTCAACGTCCACTTGCCCCTGAATTCAAGTCATGGATTGAACTGGTTTTTCTGAAATTTATTAGTGTGGTGTTTTTAAAGTTAGTTTATTTGGAGGACGCATGCTAATTTTATGTTAATTACACTTCACACAGACAATGTGCCTATAATTTAAACTGAAAAGTGAAATGTTATTTTCATAATTCTGATAGTCATACTAACTGATTAAGTTTAATTTAATTTTATAAATTTTAATATCAGTCAATATGAAAATACCCCTTTTCAAAAGTTTTAACTCATAATTGCATTTCTATTTCATGTTTATTCCATGTAAAATTTTATTTCATAACGTATGATAATGTACATTTATATATTTTACACAAAATAATCATATGATTATTTATTTCATGTACTATTATTTATTAGTTTTAATATTAAACACAGGTAACACTTACATAGAAAGAAAGGACTATAAATGCAACCTTTGTATCATTGAAAAAAGGCACATATTTCAAATACCAACAGATGCCAGCTAAATATGGAATACATACACCAACTTCCCATGTGTGTAAGTACTGAACAGAGGTTTCTATGGAAGCTTGTGTATGAGTCAATTAATTAGACTGCCAGTTTCAATCCATGTCCAGCTTTTTCAATTAGGGTAATTGTAACCCTCACAGGGAAAAGGCCTTCTTGCTTGTTAAATCAGAGTGTTTCCATATACTTTACTGTTGAACAACCCTCCCCGATTCAAATCATTGGATACATGCTTAAATTTGCCAATTAATACTATTTATATTTGGAGGCTAACAAATTTTCCCTGACTTACAGCGAATTGGGCAAGCTCAGTTGACCGTAACATCCACCGTTCAGTCAGCAAAATGTGGAACTAGAGCCTGACTGGATCTTAAAAACGACGAGCAGGATATTGTAATGCATTTCCAGCAGCACTTCCTCTCAGTTAAAAGTCATGAGAAGAGAGTTGAAAAGCCTTTGAAGTGATGCTGGCGGAGGAGCTGAGCAGATTTCCCCAGAGTAACACAGGATGAATGTACAGTACAGCAGTTGACACAGAGAGCAGCATTCAACAAAGAAGGATCCAGTTTGAGTTGAATAAAGATGCATGTTTGTGTATGTACACTGACCGATCTGAGCCAACAGAGTGAGTTTGGGATTTTCTCCAAGTTCGATCATGCTCAAATATTGCACATTCCTCACAAACTGTTAGCCATCCCACAGTGTTGCCTTCCTTTTCTTCCAGCATTGACTGACAGGTCACGGTTCTGCCGGTCAAAACCCGTCACAAGGGTGTGAAGGAGAACCACTTGCCCCATGTGCTACAATAGCAAGGCACTTAGTGTCTGTACTGGGCAGCTTCCAGGTCTGAATGTGGGTATGTTTGTGAGTGTGTAGCAGGGCAAGAAGACATTCATTTCCATCCAACCAGCCCGGATAAATAAAGGTATAAACACTGACGTAAGCTGCAAAACCTATTTGATTGGTAGTTCTCTCCTCCCCTCAGACACAAGTGAAGAATGGAACAATCATACAGGCTGATTGAATGTATTACACTGTGAGCTAGTGTTGTTGTACTCGAGACCGGTCTTGGTCTTCACCGTTTTTTAATGATCTCGGACAATGAGGACTCTGGATTTTATTTGAAGACCAGTCAAGACCATAACTTTGGGAATATCAATAAATTGCTTTTGCATTGTCTGATTTATTTGTTAACATCCAAACTTTGATTGGATGTAAAACGTTTTGCTTCAGATGCAACCAATAACCCTGATTAAAAATGTGTTGTTCCCGTTAATGACTGCCCCCCCTCCCCACGATGGTAAGCGTGGAAGATGACTGTTGAATAAAGATGCTTACGTTGATTTCAGCTCTTAGTGTTTGTATGTGGGTGTTTTAATGGGAATGTACCTGTGATCTCGTTCCACATTTTATTGTGGTCTTGACTCGGTCTCAGCCCCTAAAAGTCTTGGTCTTGACTCGGTCTTGGTTTGTGCGGTCTTGACTACAATCGTGTGTTATAATCTTACAAATGAAAAATATCTCTCGAAAATTCAACCAGTATCTGAATAAATTTAATCTGAGAAATCGTCCTGGTTTTTTTTAAGATGTACTGGGGTGTAATTTACTGCAGTCTAGATCCCATAAAGGATACCAAACTTCATTAGCAACTCAGTCATATTTGCTTGGCTCTCATTTCTATAACTTGAACATCGTACATATCAAAGTTCAAGTTTAAGTTAACTTGTATTGTCCATTTTCACCCAAATGTAATTCAAAGTGTTTTATGGGGGAAACCGCAAGTACAGCAACAGAACAGAAAAAAATAAAGAGAAGAATGAGCACTAAAAAAGCAATTGATTGCGTTGATCAAAACAACATTTTTGAAAGAGTGTGAATTGAAGCACTACATGTTTGTACTGCAAAGAAGTCGACTCCTACATTTGTAATTTGGAGCCACTTTGGATGGTAAAACTTGGCAATATGCAGATGACTGTTTTATAGGACACAGTATAAAAACACAATTTAAATACTTAAAATAAAGAAGAGAATACCAACACAGGCAAGAAGTGTATTTAACTGTTCAGTGTCCCAACAGGCTCGTGAGGTTTATTGTGTTGACCAGCTCAGAGGAGTGAGAGGTCCCTATCCCCACCGCCATTTACAGTCATGTTTAATTCAAAGGAAACATCCTTTATTTATTTGCTTCCTCCTCTCTAAAGTGTCTTCATATTTTTCTGCAAATTTTCCCCCACTGACCTTCAGCCCATCATCTCCCTCTCTCTCTCTAACACACACGCAAGGATGCACACAATCTTTTCCTTGCCCCTTCTCTTCTACCAACATTTTCCCTCGTCTTTAAGTAGAGATTGCTGTCTGGAAGCCATGACGCCTGACCCAGACGTCTTGGGAAATCAAAGCAGCTACCCTCCCGCATTACGGATGCGAGCCGACATGAAAACACATGCACAAACAAACACCACACAAAACTATAGCAGACAATCAGGAGTTACAATGAGCTGGCGGGGGGGTTATTCAGTGCTTCAAAGGACAGTTCAGCAAAGTCACAGTTCACAACAGACAAAAGACACAAAACACACAAGAAAAATCCCCCCATGAAAACTTTCAAAGAATGAAAATAACAGCAGGAGATGGCATGCACACACACACACACACACACACACACGCCCAGCCTGTAGAAGTGCAGATAAAATACCCCACCCACAACCAGTGATCCTGTTGGTTGTGATGTTGCAGCACTTCTAAGAAATGCCTGAAGTGTTTCTTTATTCTCCAGTCAGCAGAGTGAGACACTGCCTCGGAGAGAGCAACCGTCTCTATACACATCTCTGAATGCAACACTCACTGTGTGTACAGTCACTGTGCAACACCACAAAACTGCACTGAATATGCAACAGAACAGAAATCTTTTTCGTACACTCACGTGGAAATTCTCCTCGACAGAGATACATTCACTAAAGATCCTCTACAGTGGGTTAGAACACATGAGATAAAGACAATAAATAAGTGGGCCTGTAATAACAAATGGTTGGGAAGAAAGTGCTAAAATAATAATAATGATGATTGATGACGACCCCACAATGATCACATTGTGGGGTCGTAGTGGTCAACCTCTCGCTAACTGAAATGCATCCAAATAAATTCTATTATACACATTGATTATAAATAATCAAATCGTCTTAACATCTACCTGCTGACCATTTATCTGAAGCCTAGCACTCCTAATTATTAGATTGAGTTCCTAACTTGAGGTAGCCTCTGGAAATCAACATTATACAGGTGTGACTCCAGGTTTTTCTAATTATCATTATTATTATTATTACTATTAATACAACAGCTCCCATGATAAGACAACAGCCAACGTGGCATTAGGTCTGTCTATCACTGTATGCAACATAAACAAACAAAACTCTTCCAAACAGAAATCTGAATGAATGTCAGACTGTGTGATTATCAGGATAGGAGTTGCCTGAGTCAAAATGAACTGCAGTAGAGAAAGAAGATGTCACCCAGTGTGACAGCAAAGTGCATTTGTTTGTTTGGACTATAGTGGAGGTGTGGCACAGAAGAAGACACAGTACACAGACTTGCTGCTAGCATAGCTAAAAGTAGCCTTGGTCATTTTGAACAAACCAGTGTATTACTCTCGCTCGCTGTGTAAATAATACTATGAACAAAATGTTGATTACATATTACACATTCACTCAAAACCTGTTTACGGTTCACTGATTCGGGCCTGATAACAGGCCAATAATGTGTCAATACAATTTTGCACAGTAACAACTAAGGATTATTGTGAATATTTCGAGTTGTCACTAAAGACTGGTTTGGAGTAAAGGGTACTTCATCGACACCGGCTGACCTAAAACCTATAACTTGTCAGTTTTGAGATAGGCTCTGTAACCTCCATTACACTATAACACTGCCACTCCACACGCTGTGCATTTCCATACACATCATCCTGCTGACTTATCGGACTGACAACTCTATTACAGGCAAACTCACACACACACACACACACACTGCTGAGACACTTAAAGACGCAGCAACAGGCTCTCATAATAAAGATGACACTTTAACCTAAATACAAGCTAATGAAAGAACCTCCCTGGCACTGAGGACATTATTGACACATAATCCCAGCCCCTGGGACAGGGAGGCTGTCATTATCCATCAACAAACCAATCTAAATGACTTTAAATTTTAATACGACATTTTTGGGAATTGGATTTATGGCGTATCAGCAAAAATTCAGCCGACTGACAGATAAGAAAGGGGCCAGTGCTGGTATTTGTCCCTGCGGCGCTGCATTCTGTCATTGATTTTCCTGGAGGACTATTATTCCAGTTTCTTCAGCAACTCGAGGCAGGATATGCGCTGGAGTCTACCTTCCCCTCAGCAAGATCATTCTAATTCATAACCTTCCAAATGAGTTATTGACTCGGAGAGGTATCTCTGCCATTCTCAATCAGAGGCTTTTGCCTAAAATATAGCTCTGGTCTCCAAACACCTGTCTCCCAGACAGCGGGAGGAAAGATAGAGACATCTGGAAGACTCAGACAGAAACAGAGGGCTTTCAGGTGATGGAACCCTGGCAGCCATGCTGGAGATCCATAAGTTGTGCTTAATGCATAGCTGGTTGTGCAGGAATGTGTCTGTCGGCATATTTACAAGTCTTTTGCAGAAATTAATTTTTCAGTTTAGCACAATGCCAGCAGTTAGTGGAATAAAACAATGACTGCTAAAGCAGCTGTTTGTTTAGGTTGAGGCAGATGGAAATGTCTGAAGTTTTGCAGGTATTTTGTGACAAACACAAGTATTGGACAATTTAAAATTGTTCATGGTGCTAGATGGAATCACAAGATGACGAAAGTGATTAAAATTCATCCTGAGGAGAAGTTAAATGTTTGTACCAAATTCCATGGCAATAAGTAGTTGTTGAGACAGTTTATATTACAGCTCGGTAATAACATAGTAATAGTGGGGTAACAGCTTGATAATAAAGAGGTAATAATTAAGTAATACAATTTAATTATCACAGTAATAGCAGGTAATAGCTTGTATAAATAAACATTTGATAACCTGATAATAATGAGGCAATATAGGTTGATGTTTCACAACAGTATAGGCTATCAGTGCCTTATTATAATGCTTAAATCAGGTAACTACCTGTCTATTTAATTTCATTTACTTGAAACTAGTCTAGTTGTGACGGTTGACTCATTAGGAAAATGTTTACTGAGGTAATAAATGAAGTGAGAAGTAGGCTCATTTTGCAACCAGTGGAGTCGCCCCCTGCTGGCCATGAGAAAGAATGCAAGTGAAAGGGACTATTCAGACCCAGGGTGTGCCGCTTGGTAATAATTAAGCTGCGTTTCCACCACAGGAACTTCACCGTGGAAGTATAAACCTTTGGAGGAACTCGCTGCATTCCCACCGCAGGGACCAGGGTCTAAATTAAGTTTGAGGGTGTTTATTTTACCCCCCAAAAAGTCCCTGCTCGGGGGGGTAGTTCTTTGCCTTGCAGTGAATTTCTGCATGGTCGAGTAGAGGCTACTGGTTTTAAGTCGAGCATTTTGGGTGTTTTGCTACGACTGCTCGTCTCTTTTTCCACCGTTGTTTGAAAACCAATAACTCACAAACAACGGTCAGATAGCCACACAAGTCTCGCCGATGTCGGCCTGAGATCGTACGTCGGCATTGAATTTACAGCTCGGAAACAGCAGCCGGCGCGCAGCTAGTCCTGCGGTGTGTTTACAGCTAACAGCTGATGGGCTGAAGCTGAATGCTGGGTCCGGTTATTGTTTTACGTTTTCATCAGTCAGGAGGTTTCTACACGAAGCCGAAGTCGGTCTCCTCCTCTCCAATTTGTAACCAACTTTAATCATGTGTATCTTCATTATACTCCCGCATAGTTTTTTATTATATTGCAATCAAATCCGATGTTCATACATACATATTTTGCTCATGGATAGTGGATGCCTTTCCATCGCTTTGTGTGGAGTATACGTCAGCTGGTTAATTTGCCTAATCTTCACAGGTCTTTAGACCGCGCTGGAAACGTACCCAACAATGGGCTGAAGGAACCTTTTAGTTCCTTGAAAAGTAGATCTTGGGACTAAAAGCCCAGGTACTTGGTGGAAATGCGGCTCATGAATCAGTGCTGCAAAATGCTAAACTACTTGTTTCTATTTAATTTCATGGTAATATTCTCTACCTGCACAGTTTAGTGGGGCATATATCTCTTTTACAAATTTTACTTCCTGTGAACTCAGCCAATAACTATAGAATAGTTGTCATGCAACTTTGACCCTGATCTTTCACTAAACAGCAAACCACAGAGATGGTAGACCATAATTTATGTAAAGGTCATGTGGGTTGATTTGGAAAATACTAACAAAGGATACATTTTTTCTTTGTTGTTACCATGATATGTACAGTACGTATACTTCAGGATCACCAGTTTTAAGGTATCAAGCAGAGATCACTGCATCATTACTGAGTTCATGTTGAATATGAGAAAGACCTTTTAAATGCCCTTAGAGACTAAATTAAGAACAGTAATATGAATCAGGATCCAAATTTGCAGAGGTGACTCTGAATCGGATGAAAAACAGTATTGGGAAAATGTTATTTATTTCGGCGCTGTGTGCACAGAGTCATCATGGCATCAGGATGCAGCCCTTAGTGCACAGTGACTCAAGTTTTGTACAAACCAAAAGGATACAATAGTCAGAACAGGACGGCGTGTCATAAAAAGTCCTGGTTCGTATTACCCTCACAGTGAGACAGGGAGAGGATCTGGTCACTTATGTCCTCAGTGTGTTCTGGTACAGCAAGAACAGAGCATCTCCGTCACTGTTCGTCCGCACGGTAAGTCACCTCCAGCTCAGTCCCAGTCAGCATCTAAGACTCAGCTAATTATATACACGCCGTATTTGGCAAAACTAGCAGCAGGCAGAGGCTTTCTGCTCGAGCCGAAGGAAGTATGCAGAGAAGCGGATTTTAGAATAATCATTTTACGTGCCACATTAACTGTCTTCACGCAAAGCGGTATCATGAGCCTGAGAGGAACATGGGATGCGTCCTCTGGGAGAGACAGAGCATCTAAAGTCAGCCATATCAGACAAACACACACAGTGCACAGGGGCTTAATGCCCCACCACCACTCACCAGATCCTGCTCCCTTTGTTCCCCGAAATATGAAATTAGATATCTCCCGTATATTATCCATGTAACTGATTTTGCCAGCCTGAGATAGTTTAGAATTTCTATAAACTAGCTATGAGAGAAATATGAACATTTTAAGCAGCTTAACGCTGATTTAAATATATTTACCAGCAGTGTATTGGCTGTGGGCCAAGGTACAGTGTAATGCTCACAAAGCCAACACGGCTAAACTCAATTTAAGAAAGCTGATAATTTAGACTGGCAGCGCTAAGCCAAATAAAGTCATTTAAGTAAAATATTTCATTTTCTCATGCTTTGTAAAAAACAGCAAGGAGAATACCACAGATATGAGTAGACATGGGGAGAACATGGTGGAGAGGAAATCAGGCAACAAGAACAATGACCAGATCCGTGTTGTGGGTCATTTCTGTTCTACAGTATGCATCCTTTTCACAGAGGACATTTTAAGTGTGCCAGACAGTACATACACAATAGTATGACTATTGAAATTCAAGGTGTTCAGATACCATCATTCATCAGCAGATCGAGTTTGCTCAGCCCAAAAAAGCTAGTGAATAGAGTTGAGATGTCGAACTACCAAGGTTTCCAAGGTCAAGAATCACCTTTCAAGTTCATAGTTCCAAAATTAACTTTGCAACTTAACTTTGAGGCAACCAACCAGCTACACTTTGTTATTAAACATACATATTTTGAATTGTGCTTCCCAGCAGTCACCTGTCAAAACCTTTTTACCTGTATTTTCACTTGTCAAGGTTCAAGTTTTGGGGATTTCGGAGATCTCGTCAGCTGCTTTTGCTCATAAGCAGTGCTTGAAGTGGGACGGTACTCACTGGTATACATTACATTTTACTCTTTGGCATACCAGGACCTTTTCTTGCGTACCGGCACCTCTCACAAGCAGCCGGTACTTTTTTTGGCCCTCTCCAAATCAGCTTCTCTTGGCACCATGTGACGCTCACCTGTTCCGTTTCTCGCGTGCCTGCTAATCTTTGCTGGCGGTGATAGAGTAGGGAGAAGCTCAGGTGCCTTTCTTGCAGCCGTGTGCATAAAGTTGTTAGTCGAAGTCATTTTTCGTGAACCGGCCAATAACATCCTGGATGGGACATTAAAAAAGGTGCTACAGCAAACTTTGGAAATTTAAAACTCGTCATGCGTGCATAGTTATGGTTACTGACAAGTTACAGTAGTACTTTGCATTAACAACTACAAATTATAATGAATACACAAACATTAGCCCTAATCAAAGATTAAAGGGGCTATATGTAGTTTTTCAAAGAAATCACTTCTTAATAAGTCACTTTTTTGCTGAGAAATGAAGCACATGTCTGTGTTCTCTGTTGCTTTGAACAGCCACTATTCTGCTTGTTATGTGAAGGTATTGGTTATGGATGTAGCCCCATGCGCGTTCCCGAGCCCCCTGCTGACCACAGTGACAACACCAAACATGCGGTCCACTAACACTATAAAACAACCGGCTACCAGCACGACACAGACTCCAACATAAACTCCACGTAAGAATAAAAACAAGTTTTATGTGCTGAAGCCCCTCAGGCCAAACATAATCAGATGATGTCTGGTGAAAACAGTCAACATCAGAATGGCTGATGTTAGCTCAGTTGCTAACGTTATCTGGTGCACAATACCAGATTTACCAATCCTAGGGTTAGCCAGACAGCCAGCTAGCCTTACATTACGATCTAAGTTACTGGTGTTTGCTTCATAACTTTCAATTTAGATTTATTGTTGGTTCACCGATACTCAGCGAAACAGCTTCTCCACCTCTCAGTCGCTGTAATTTGCGTGACTCATATAATATACAATAACGCAACATAACGGTACAGGACAACAACACAAAGAAAGAACCATTTACTACAGTAACGTTACTGCGGTCTAACTGTTATAAAGTTCGCCAACAATCTCATTGTAATATTCAGTCTTGCTCATTAACAGTTTCGTTATCATCCAATACATTTAGCTGAACTTCCGGTGAAAGAGACACAAAATATTTCTGTAGGGTTTACCTGAGTTTCCAGCATGTTGTGTGAAGCTCCGGTGAGTCTGTTTATAGACACTTTGACACTGCCTTTCTTTACCGGGAGTATTGTGCCAAAATGACAGCTCGCCGCGCTGTCTGAAAGCTAACGTTATGGAGCCGAAAAGGAGATTTGATCTGCCTCTGAGCAGGGAACGTTGGTAGTAACAGAGCCTGCGTCTGTGTGAAAAGCCACAGGGGTCTCTTATGAAAGCTGAGCACAAATACGAGCACACACCTGGTTGCAATCTTAAAACCGCACCGCTAGTGGCTGCTGAAAAGTACATATTAGCCCTTTAACCACAGTGGTGTAAGATCAGAAACAGCTGAATTGTTGAATCTCAACTAATAAGCTTAAGTTTTAATGTTAAAGTTTAAATGTTACAAACAGGCTACTATATAAACTGTCTGTAGGCAGACTATCCAAATAAAGTGTAACCTAGAAATCCATCAGAATCAGAAGGAGCTTTATTGCCAAGTAGTGTTACAAGGAGTTTGCTTTGGTGATAAGGGTGCTACACGTAAACAAACATATATATCTATATATATCTATATAGATATATATGGAATAGACAATGCAAGTTATGTAAGAAAAATAAAAAGAATAGAGAAAGATAATACAACTATTTGCAGAGAAAGAACAATTTATATACATTAATAGATACATTAATGTCATACTAACATTATAATTTTATTAATTTTTTATTTTTCCTGTTGCTCCTCCAGGTCGTGGATAGTGCTAGGGCGGGGGGGGGGGGGGTACCAGCTGAGGGATTACCGACACCTTCGGGCATTGCTAATAAGCCACTGCTTTTTCTACTTAAACTATTCCAAACACACAGCTAGCGTAACATGCATCTCTATCCCAAGAACTATCTGTTAATAACAACGTAAAACTAGAGGATTATAACAAGGTTGAATCCCTATTATCAGCGAGTGCTTCCTTTATTTTACGTTATCACATATGGTTGGCAAGAAACAAGAAAGGAAGATGCTCAAGCTTATAAAACATGAGAATTACACTCTACATCTGTTTAAATAAGGCCAGTAAAGCTGCACTCCTTAGTAGAAAATCACCATAAACTGGAAGAACAAGTGAAGGGGAAGTGCTGCCATGATAGAATGTGTGCTCTGCTGCCAAGGGCATAAAAAGAGTCACTGACACATCATATGCTTGAATTACCCTCAATGAAGGATGATACAATGAGTGTTGCCATTCTGTAAAACCGCTGAACTTCTTTCCATCTCAGCAAACATGCCTACTGGCTGAAAACAGGTTCCCAAGGACTGTGTAATAAGGAATATACACTCGCTCTGTCTTACTTTCAAAAGCATTAACATTTATGTCATTTCCACCTATCATCTGTTCCACTTAGTTACCAGGTTGAACCGTTGGTCTATGTCCATTGTTTTGGTCAAATCTGCAAAAATAATAATAAGTATCTTAGCAGCTACTGGCCAGATTGATGTGGAATGTAATGTGTATGAACATGAACAGGTGCATTACATAGTATATCGAATACTAGAAAGTTAATCCATCAGTCTTCACTATTCATCAATCTGACACGTGTTCCAAAGCGAGATAGGTCCATTTTTACCGGTGAGATTTCAATGAACTTGGATATTTACATTCCCTGGTGACCCTCTGACCTTTCCTCCAGTGTCCTCATTAGCCCAGAAATTACACAGGTAAAGAGAAACTGGTTTATGACGACATGGGTTTTATTTGGATCACTCCAGCAATGTCATTAAAACATTGTACTCACCGAAGTAGTGGCTAAGATTTGGGAGCATGGTGACATTACTTAATTTAGTTTCAGTAAGTTAAGAAACACAAACAGTCTCAGACAGGTTGGAAACAAGCCCCCAGGTTGGCAAACTGTAGACAAACACTAACTGCTAAAATCCACTGACTCCCGGTGGAGACTCCCGGTCATGCAACAACAATAAATACGGTTAAAACGGACCCAAAAAGAGACCATTTAACTACGTAGCCTGTGATATTGAAAGGGGGTTTACAGCCTGAAGTTGACGGAACAAAACGTGGTTACAGAGAGCTGTGAAGAAGGTAGTAGAAGAACAAAAATGACAAATTAATAACAAGTAAATAACGTGCACGCTCCGCTGCCGAAACACTTCCGAGACGCTTCCAGTGGACGTTAACGCCGGGCTGAGGATGCATTGAAAACGTGCCGGAGTCAGTGGATTCCTGGCGTAAGACAAATGTGTAAAATGTTGTTTAATCAGATGAATCCTTGATGCCATTCTTGCTTGGGCCGGGCTTGTAGCGGTTTTATCACCTTGCCATCACTGCAGCATAACATCAAAAAACTGTTAGCCAAACGCTTTGGCAACAAATAAAAGGTTGTACTGATGTCCTCACCTCAATGTCATAAAGCAACCTTTCCCTTTGCCAGCTGTTAATTGAGTTACAGATAAATGCATATGTTTTACAGTAAATTTTATAAAAATTTTGTAAAAAAATAATCTGTTGCAGAGCACTTACTGGTGGAAGAAGTGCTGATGGAAGAGTGTATTACATTTACACTGCATACGTAATGAACACAAAGGCACTTGAAGGAGAACAGCACTGTATTTCATTTTAAATATATCCCAGCACTGTGCTCAGCATTATTGGTTTGGTATGGGTGCACATTGTCTCATATGCCGGAAAGTGAGAGCAGATTTATGTCAAATCTCCATATCTGTCATGCCACAATGAAAAGAGACTGCATAAATGGAAAGAATGCTCATTGATGGTCATTCTGTTTGGGTTTTGAAGTCAATAAAGGAAAAACCTAATTTCATTGTAAAAACTGAAATAATCAAGAGGTGAGGGTGTGTGTGTGTGGGGGGGGGGGCTTGGATGGCAAGAAAGCGACTGTAAAAAATAATCAGTTGTGTCCTAGTCTTACATAGATAACTCAAGCATCAAATGTTCCCCATTCAAAACAGACAAAGTGCAGGAAATTGATTTCCTCTTTTAAAAGTATCTTCATTTAAAAAAAAAAAATCCTCCTTAACACAGTTCGATCAAATCACATTAGTTTCCTCTGATTAAGGTCACATGTAGTTCAGCCAGCATGTTGCCAACTGAAATGATAGCTTTGTTGCTCGGTCTGAATAACCTTGACTTCTTCACAAACACTTCTTCCAGTCTAGTAGGGAAGATGTAGAGCTCGTAAACAAATTATCAGAAAAATCTGCCAACTCGACTGCTATCACAGAGCGCATACTGAATGGAGCGTCCTGTTCAGGCTATGCTCAGGCGTCAGGTTGTCATGTTGAGGTTGCCAGCTTTTGTGCCATGTTGCCTTTACAGACTCCAAAACTACTTTTTTCCCCTCTTCAACAAACTGATCATGAAGCGACTGTTTCACATGCTAACAATAAAGCATGTGCGACACTGTTTGTGTTGTTTGTTTGTACAAACGCTTTTTCATTTCCCCAGTATCTCCTGGCAGAGAGTATTTAGGGGAATCACGTTTTTTGACGGCTCTTTCGGAGGTGTGTCAAGCAGGCTACGCACTCTTTCAAAGTCATTCAGAATTTTTCAAAGTAAAAGCTCTCAATTCAACTCGAAATAAGAAATTGCGTTCTAGCGCTGAAGAGGAAGTGATTATGTGACTTACTGTTGCTGGCATGACTGAGATCTATTTCAGAACCACTATTAGGTTCGCTATCAAAGCACCATAATCTGGCCACGTGCCAGATATTATTGTTGGCAGGCAGTTTTGGCGAGGGTCCATAATCACAGAGATTAGTATCGGTATGCACATTTTGTCACTGGACAGAGCCAGGCTAGCTGTTTTCTAGGCCAACCTTGTTCTGACTGCAGCTCAGTACAGACATGAGACTGTTCTTCTTATCTCACTCTTCAAAAGAAAACAACTCTACATGTTCCCAAATGTTAAGCTAATTCTCATGTGTGTGTTCTTCAGTTTGAAGTCTCTTCTGGGGTTTTATTATATACTCCTGAGCATTTTTACCACGGTCCCTGCTGAATCTTTAAAACACTGCGTGGATTCATATTATAATCATGCTCAACCGCAGAGCCTTTTCTGCCAAATACTGTATATAAATGAACTATTCTACTTTCATGCATCCCTTTCTGATAGAAATGCAATTCATAATCCATAACCTGCTTCTTTTTTTTCCTCCATCATGACTATTGATTGTGTTCAAGATTTTATCGCTTACCTACTTCACTCGCAAGTGTGAAGCAGCTTCAGCTGACAGAAACCACTGCTCAGAGAAAACACAGCGTCCAACAACTGAATCTGAAAAAGCTCAGCACATCACACACTGCAGTGAACCTGCAATCTTGCCTGTCATTTCCATTAAACACTCCCTGAAAAGTATATATTCATTATTAGATAACTGTGGTGGGCTAGTCAGCTGTTCATCTTCTACATTCTTGTCATGTAGGAATTTTTGTAAACAAGGTGCCAACTGGGAAAAGCTGTTCATGTCTTCATCCTTGTGGAAATACAAGGATATGTTGCAGTGTTTTGCATGCAGTGCTACCTCCCATGTGGCATCACAAATTTAGGACGTGTGACAACACAGGCAGTAAACATAATGGGCAATCCAGTGAGTGTGGCAGTCCAAATGTGAAACATGGAAATTATTATTGTCATATTCTTTTGTGGGAGATTGTCCTCCTTGTGTGTGCACAGTATAATGTGCAGCAGAACTTCTGACTAACTGAAGCAAGAAAGAGAAGGAAATTATGCAATTTGAATGGCTAAAAAGGAAATAACCAATATTATAAGTCCATTAAATTTTGAATTTGTCTAAAATATAGTAGCGTTAATTCAATTTATTTCAGCTATTGCAGACTCTATCAACAGAGACAGAGAGCCTTTTCCAGTGTTACGGTGCTACTGCAGTGTCCCTACCAATAATTTTAAGAATGTCAAATGATCATGGTATTTTAACTGCATAGGGTTAAATGTGTTGGGCCTCACATCCATGACAACAAGGAGATAAATGAGGAGCCTGGCTCAAGTCTTTAGACAAAGAACAAGCTAAAGACAAAAGCCCAAAGCCTGGCCATGCGGCTTGTCTCAATGGGGTCAGAGACCAAAGGAGAAAGCTCTCAACCCCCCCGGTCAGTTCATTTACATTTTATCTGAGAATGTAAATAAACTTTAACCAAACAGAGGGTTTCTATTGGCCGAGCCTTCAAGGTGGGCGGAGTAATACCCGGGAGGGCGGACATTTTGTGACCAGAGATATAAAAGAAAGCATGCCCCAACTCCACCGGTGAGCTGTAAGGAGGGGTTTTCTTTTTTCCTGAAAACAGACTTCCCTCACTTGAAGAGTTACCCTTTTTCCCCCTCTTTTTACGTCTCTTTTACTTTGTTACCAACACATTTTTGAAACCCTAAGGAAGCCGTTATGCACGAGATAGCGCTCCATGGCTGCTGCAGAATAAGACAGATAAACTCCGTGCTTAACTGAGAAGAAGATAACGTCCGTGTTCTACCTTCTCAACACTGTCGACTCCACTGGTTCCTGCGCTGCCGCTGAAGGATCAGCTGCGCTGTTGAAACTGCCAGCAGGCCCACAGACGCTAAGACCGGGAAGAGGAAGATGTCACAGCCCGGTTCATGGGTGAAAGATTAAACAGAGAGGACAGCAAAGCCACAGATAGTGCAGCTGAACAGTACAGTGTTCCCGTACATTGATTTATTTGTGGCGGCCCACCTCAGTATCAACGCTAAACGCCACATATTGATTTTTTTCTGCAGAAAACAGATCTGCCTTGTCCAACAAAAGTAGCTTAGGCTAAAAAAAACAAGCAGCCAGATGCATTTTGTTTCCCTTCATATAAATAAAGACATTTCCACCATAAGTTGGTGCAGAAAATTTCTCCAGAAGGCAGGAAAGTAAGAGTTTAATGCTCAAAATCTTTTGGGGGAGGACCCCCCAATCATATAGCCTATTTCATCAATGAATATTTCTTCAAAACAGCATTAGAGTATCTTGTTGTCTTGTTCTTGTGACTCCAGTATTGTGTTTGGTCACACCCCTAGTATGAGGCCTTAAATGTCCCCACCACTTTTCAACACAAAGTAATCTTGTGTAATCAGCTGCGTCCACATGGTCCTAAAGCCTTTATTTAAGTTGTTATCTATGGTTTTTACTCAAATTTGTTTTATTAATAGGCTGAATATAATAATGGACCTCGGTGACCTCATAGCTGGTTACGGCCAGGCCTTTTTAAAGTCGTAACCTGTAGTGACAGCAGTAGGCTGTGATGCTGCTAGGTGGTGTATTAGAGGCTGGTCCTGTTCGTACGTCTGCACATTAGCAGGGCGGCCGTGATGGAGTATACGGTGGACTGTTCTGGTCTGGATCAAAGCCCAGGGCCATTTTTTGCTCCCAGTCCGTCCCCCGCCGAGAGGAAACTCCGCTGTCCGTTACGCACATGATCTCTACAAAGAGCGATCACTTGAGAGGCTTGTATGTCCAGGCAGAAGTTCTGTAACTGTGTAATTGTAACTTGTACAAGATTATGTGGTGAATTTTCTGTTTAGAAATTTTGAGGGGTATTTAAATGCTGCGTGTCGTGTTTAATGCAGTGTGTTTTCCAGTACCGCACCGCCTGGGCCGTGACTGCTTTGTTCCTATTACTGTGTGAAAACGTATTCAGTATTTTTATCATGTCCAGTCACACAGCTGCTGAATGTAAAGTTCACTACCGCTTCCTGTTGATAAAGTTGTAGCTGTTTGTTTGCCACAGTAATTCAGATTTCTGGTGTTGGCTTCTGTTACAATAGCACAGTCTATCCAAACAAAGCCAGGACCTGCGGCTGAATAAACGTTCACTGCGAGTGGCTGTAGTGTAGATTGCGATATTGCATCTAGCTGTGTCCCTCTCTTTTCCCACTTCCTGTTTACTAACCCACACGCACACACAGTGTGACCTCTGCAGCTGGCCTGACCTGCGCCAATGTGTGTCACCATTTTTGAGTGTCATCTTGATTTGGATCACATTGTTTTGAGCCACATTTTTTGCAGATTCCAAAATCTGCCGGCTGAACCAGATCCACGATTTTTCATTTTGCTTGGAATAGTGATTTACTGGCATCACTAGTAAAGTATTCGATCATTGATCTGTGCTTTAGTTAAACAAATCCTATTATAATTTTAGGAAGTCGTTGCCTGTGATTATTTGTGTATAATGTTGTAGATAGAATTGGTTACCACAGCCAGTGTACGGATTCACCCTTCTTTGTTTGCCATCTATAGGTAGATAAACCCTAGAATGAATATATTTGGTTATTGGTCTCTGATTCCAGGGTGGTGCCTCGTAGTTATTAATTGTAATTAATCATTTTTGAATATAATACTTTTACTAATATTTCTAGAATATTTTTGATATTCAGCTAGTAACCAAACCTGACATGTTGAAAACCCCAACATATGGTGGTGCTGTATGTTGATATTTAGACCATTATGTTGGGAGTACTATCAACTTTATTGCAATATTTAAACCTAAATAATCCAGAATTATTAACTTTGAATTTTTGAAAAATTTTGATATCAAAAAATTTTAACTTTTTCTTGGTTTCAAATTCTGCACGCTTTTGCAAAGCATATACATTCACTTGTGTCGTGGAAGTTTTGTTGTGTACCAGTGGATAGTATTTGGACTTTTGTTGTTTGTTAAAGAGCTCTTAAGTCTGATAGGAACTCTGTAGAGTAGCTAGTTATTAAGACAACCATTTGCAAGCCATGTTGACGCCGCTCACCTGTGCACTTGCCTTAACACATTAACAGCTTTCCCTGCCACAACTTAATTGCTGCAGAGTGTCCTCTTAAACAGAGTGGTGAAATTAGTCCCTAAGACCTCCGTAAGCTGAGTCAGCCGACCCAGCCCTGCAGGATGTGGTTGCTGGTCTCCTCCACCTCTCCACTGAAGACAGAGTGAATTTGTGTAGCTACAATGCTAACACATGTGGTGACAAGGTAAGAGGTCATATCGTACATCAACCACCCGTCCGGGAAGATACAGTGCTCCATCCCCGACGTGCTAGGACAAATAGTACACCTCTGCCGATGCAGAGCTGGAACAAGAGGAACGCTACGCCCAACTGCAGCGTAGCTACAGTGGCCCAGCAACGCCAGCAAACTAGGGGCCATGGCTAGAAGTGTTGAACAAATTCTGTAATGGCGACACTGTTTCTAAACTACCTCAAACACATCTTTAATATTTAATGTCCATGTCAACATATCCATACTTATATTGGCCAGTATATATAGGCCAAGCTGGCAGGTGAAGTTGCAGATGAGCTCTTTAAGTTCAATAAAAACTAATTGTACATTTTTGAGTTGGTTTATTAATATTAAATAGATAAGATAGGTTAATGTTTGAGCAATGAAAAAGATCCACATGATACAGGTTGTGTTTTTAGCAAGTCATGTAAGAAAAATACATATTGAAAAAACTCAACATTTTGTGCACCCACAGACATTTGTATGAAATAAAAAAGAGAAAGTGCGCACACACACACACGTGCGCGCGCACACACACACACACACACACACACACACACAGCACATCTTGGATAATCTCCAAGAAAACCAAACCTACTTAATAGACTTAATATCAAGGCTATAAAACCATCATGAAACAGCAGCATCATGCCGTACATATATATGGTCATGAGAATAATAGATGAATCATACACTCAGTCCAGGAGATAATCCACTCCGCACGGCCATCCAGCCACACAAAGGGGGACAGTTTGGCGTTCTGTTAGTTTTGAATCTGAGCACAAGGTCAGAAGTCAGGCTTTTTTACAAATGTCTGTGGTGAATAGACTCAGACTGACAAAACAAACCTGCTCATCCACCTCCACCCTCAGGATCAATATCAGACATTTGGCCAGACTGCTACTTTTTTAATTCCGGTTGCAATGCTAACTACACATGTCAATCACAGTGTGGTATAGGTTGAGGAAAGATCGTGGTTATGGCTAATGGTCTGTGACAGGACACAAACTCCAGGCTCATCCATGAAAGGAATGGTTTTTGTACACATAATAAGTATACAACAATGACTGTGTCAGAAAATTTGCATGGGTTTTACTTTGTTTCACCCATGGAAACACCAACACCAACAATGTGTCTCATAATCCTTTCTGATTTATGTCTTCAGTAAGAACCAAAGGGCTCTTTGGTTCTTACTGAAGACATAAATCTTTAAAAAGGGTTTATTAGTTAAAGGCTCAGTAATTTCCTAAAACACCTGGATACTGTATTTTTTACTAAATGTTACCCAAACGGGAGGAAATGGTGATCTTGATGGGGACTATTTTGAGTAGAGGATAAATACGCAATGTAGTGCTTTTGTCACCTTTTGGTATTTACAACATTAAAAGAGCTGTGTGTTTATTAAAACCAATTCCACCCACAGCTACACTGATAAACTGGAAATGAAATAGGGAAATAGGCTTGTTGATTGAAGGATTCTGTGATTTTCACCTCCCATCTCATACCTAACGCTCTCCGTTGCGCGTTGATCCTCTTAGCCACACATTGTTTCCAAGCAGCTTGCGTTTCTCTGCAAATCTCTTTATTTACAAATCATCAAGGAGGCGGAGGATGGAGCCTGGAGGATAATGTCAACTTTTTTGTTCAGTTATTTATAAACAGCATTCTCAGAGAGCGAGTAAATTTCTAAAGAGGGAGTTTTTCTAGCTTCGACCTGCAAAATTTAGCTTGTCTGCCCCATTAGACGGTGACCTTCATACTAATGCCGAGCGCGACACACCGTGCTAATTCACCTGATTCAATCTCCTCTCTGCAGAGATCACAGGGACCAAAAACAATAAAGTACCAGTATAAATTGGAGCGTTTATAGATACATAAATACTGGTTGAAATTTCTTCTTTTGGATGTGAGGAACCTTGTGGTCGTGGCTCTGATGAAAACTGTTGTATTTAATCCATGACTTTCCATGCTGTGCTTAGTTGGACCTCTTCCTTGACCTACACTTTTTTTGATTATGCTACTTTTCTAAAGTGGTGAACCATCTGCTTTTCACCACTAGCTTATGCAGTGAATGTGTGAAATACATTCTGCTGTAGTTGTGTGAAGTGACCCCGAATATGGCGTCTCCTCCGCACAAGTAATCCAATTTCCTGACCTCACCTGTCTGCAATACAACTCCTCAGAAAATCCCGAACATTTCAGCAGACCCAGCAGGCTGGAGTCGTAGTTACAGAGCTGGCAGGTCACATGTTGCTATGGTCCAGTCTATCGCTCTTACAGCTGATCTGTATCAAGCTTTATCTTCAGAAGGCTGCTGAGAAATTCAGTTATGTGGCTTCTATCATCAGTGCTTGTCAGCATGTGTCTTCTACAGACATAAGTACTAAACTCTTACTCTGCTTCAATCTCGGCTCCAAAGCTGTTTTAAGGACTAACTCTGAAAAAAATTTTTTTACCGCAGCTGGTCAGAATGATTAAAAACAACAGCAATGGCATTCTTACTGAGCTGTTTTTCTTTGGGAAATGAATTTCAAAATGGAAATCCACTTTAGTTATCATCACAACGGCACCATAATTCTTCAACGGCTGAATGAGTTGAACCACAAACTCCTATTTTGAAGAATAGCTACTATAAAATAAATGGTCAAAAACATCATCATCAAAAGTAATGTTGGGATTATTGCATTACTAGCAAGCTCTGTTCATGTCATTTCTCAGAGTCAAAGCTGTTCCAGACGCAGAGGAAATCCCATTTGGGAAGTCAAAATTGAATTGGTGGAGTTAAAGTTGCACAGTTTTGACAGTGGACAAGTCAAGACATACTAATGTGAGGCCCTTGCTTTATCTGTCTCTCAAAGGTTTCCCACCTAAATGGAAGTGTGATACTAAACTGTTGGAGTGCCCCTTCAATATATCTATTTATTTATTGTTTTATCTGGTCAGCTAACTAAAATTCCACTGAGGTTAAACTCAACCGATACGGTTTTCTCCTGCGCCACTGATATGCTCCTGGTGAATGTCTCCACAATTCTGACTGTAGTCTGTCACACTCCATGATGACAGTTTAAAAGCAAACACTCTAAAGGGGCACAGACGCCTGCAGAGCAAATACAAGCTAAAAGTACCTTTGCAAAGGAAGAGTGGAGGAATAAATATATTCACAAGACATGTTGTCCAGCAGACAGGTTCTCTGCTGCTCTATACAGGCCTATTTAACCAAGGAGCAGCAAAGGACTGTAACGATAGTGGGAAGAAATGGAGCACCGGGTATTTCCATCCGCACACTGTATTCTCCTCTACACATGAACCGAATGACTCTCAGCTGGGAGCAAGTCACCATTATGTAAAGAGACTACAACTTTACTGACACCTACAAGGCAAGGGGTTTATCCATCTATGCTTTTAGATCCTACAGCTCCATCAGCAGAAAAATCAATCCTCACCATCATGAATTAAAGAAATGTACATTGTGGATTTCGTTGCTTCTTATTTTTCTTCTATGTAGTATTAGTGCCGTTTCTTATACAAAACAAAAATGGTTGGATTGATGAACAAAATGTAATTCTGTGTGCAATCTGTATATTTCTCTGTGTGTTTTGCTTTACCGCATGTCTACTTGATAAAATAAATGCCTAACTGGATGTATTAAATCAAACATTTTGTTTTAATAAATTGTGTTTTTCCTTCTTTCTGCCGTTCTGTTCAGGGGTTGCAGTCACGCTGTGTGGTGCAAACCAGCAGCTCCAGCATGAAAAAAAAATATTGAGCTGTAAAAACCCACTGGTACGTTGTGTATAAAAAGATACATGACATTTCCACAATATTTACATTTGATGAAATGAAGCAGTTATAAAAACATGCACTTGCGGTGGAAGAATTTCTGTGTAAGCAGCATCACATAGCTGCAATGTGTTGGAACAAACACACTGTAAATACCATATAGTGATGAAATGTTTATTTCCTACTCTAAAGCTGCTTAAGAGAAAATATTCATCATGTTTCTGAAACATGGACATGTGAGCACATTATAAAATCATTATGGATTTTATTCTTCAAAAAAACAGGTGAAGTTAATGTAATAAGTAACATGTAACTGTCTCTGTACTCCTCACACATAAATGCACACCACATGTAAATATAATGTGCAGTACGAATTTATTAATAGCCAACACTCTCACAAATACCGAAGCATCACATCAGAAGTAACAAAATCTACACACACCTAGACAGGTGGGTGGTACTACTATCAAACATTTAACACACACACGTGTGGGCGTGGTGTGAGGAGCATTGATCTGTAAATGTTGAACCTAAATTTCAAACTTTCCAAATAGCAACAAGTTACAGGCTGCACACTGTCACCTCCCTACGGACTTCTATCGTTGACATTTTCATTTCCTGTTTGCCAGCTTGTCACTCCAGTAATGCATGTCTGTACCAACTCTTTGGATGCACTACCCTCATGCTGTTGCTCCTAAAAAGCCTTGTTACACTGCAAACATTAACCACAACAGCAACCTCAACTACTTCCCACAAATGAGGAAAGGGGGGTGGGGGGGGGTCTCCAACAGGTCTTGGTGAGAGCAACATGCTGTCTGGGGGCTGTAAACACAGCAATCAAACTTTTAGGGCTACAGCAGAGGAAAAAGAAAAAGTAACTCACCAAATCTCAAGACGTGTGGCATCCCATGTGAATATCCCACACAGTGTAATAGCAGCAGCAGCAGCCTGACGGTGCACCTGACTCTCGCCTTAAATATCAGCAGGGAGGTATTCTTCATGGTGCTTGTGTGGTGCACAGGATTTTTATTCCCTGAATCGGTAAATTCCCAACAATGTTTTCTCTTTCAACCCTTTCACGTGAAGCAAGGCGGCTGCAATATCATGGCATGATCACCACCGGCGGGCTGGCCATCGGTTTCCCCACATCCATTTGGCAAAAAAAAAAAAAAAAATCACTGCGTGTCCAGCTCACTGCGCCAAGAAGAAACAGCCCTCCGACTCAGCTGAGGAAGATGATGGTGGTGGTGGTGGTGGTGGTGGTGGTACTGGCTTGGCATCCATGCTAGGCAGGGCAGCGCTTGAAGAAATCCATCTACTGAAAGACACGGGCAGAGATTGAAGGGGGTGAGAGGGGGAGAGAGGGGGAGAGCGGAGGTTTGTGGAGATCCAGCGTGACCAAGTGAGAGTGTGAGGGAGTGAAGCGGCGGTCTCAGCAGCCTCGCCAGCCCGAGCTCCTCCTGCTGCACTGCCGCACAGCATCTGACGTAGAGCCAACACTAGTAGTGGGAGAGCGCGCGGGGTGAATTAGGCATGTTTCTCGGCTACCGTTGACCACACTTTGCCCCTTGATCTACATCGCCTCCCGAAAGTGGCATGCCTCCCCCACTCCTCATCCTTCCTTCTCCCTCGCTGATGTGGTGTCCCCTGCCAGCCGGCCGCCGGCTCGGTTCAGTGGCTGCTGCTGGCAGCGGAGCACAGCCAAATCTATGAATTTGAAAATTCGCCTGCGTTTGATCGGAGTCGCTCAAGCTTGGACTCATGTGAGGGCTCCGTGAAGCATACCTGTCACTGTACACTCAACATGATGAATAGCCTCTGCTCACCCCCGTATTTCAGCGCTCATGTTCTATCTTTGGAATTATTACTTTTTTTTATTTTCTACTTTTCCTGAGACTGAGACTGTGCAGCCTGTTAGATAAGAGCCAACCCTCAACGTCAAATTTCAATTTCACGTGTGTCCTCTGACTTGTGATCGCAAGAAGTGCCATATCGTCTCCTTCATGACTGCTGAATTACTGAGTGCCCTTACATGATGTGAAAATTCAATATTTTACAATAGAGCTAGTCTGTAGATCAAACGTTTTACAAATAAATCAGAAAATTCCATAAGGATTTCACAACCATATGGGTTATTTTTACTAGATATCCAGATAGAAGCACACAGTATTGCTGCATTATTTCCAAGGTCTGTAGCCTAAATGGTCAAATTCTGGTTGGTTAATCTGAATAATAATTTCTTAATTTCATAGATTTCTTCTCTAAACTCCACAATTTAGACAGGATTAAGAGTATTGTCTGTATTGTGGTTAGGCTGATTTAAACATGGAGCAAATAAAAAGAATGGCCAGCTGGCCTCTACTGCGCGCTATCAGCAATATATGATAACTGGAAATTAAGAGGGTTTTCAGGAAAACATTAAGCAATGACAAAATGTCCTTTCTTCCTTTAACATACTCAGTTCTGGGATAATAAATATCGTATTGAGATTGTAGACCGCCTCAACATTTAGGCCACAGCTGGTGGAATTTGTTTTACGAGTCTTTGCTTTAAGGAATTTTCAGCTCCACGGACAGCGGCCCTGTTTCAGATCAATCTTTGCAGTCAGGACCACGGACAGAGACTGGGTTTTGAAGCATTGAGAAGGTTTCAGCACCACAGACAGCGACTCCGTGGCCCCTTATGTTCTTTATTTGCCAGCTTCCCCCTCCTTTATTAGCAGAGAGCGTTCTGTTTGGACCCAGTCCATGTGATGGAACAGTTTTTACCTAAAGGGTAAATATTTTTCCATTATGCCAGACCGCTCCCACATTAACAGTCATTTACTGGAGGAAACAAACACCCAAATAACTAAGCAGCCTGACTGAAATGAACTCATTTGTAAGTTGTATGCACAGGCGATGTGATTTTAAAAATAATAAAGTAGTTAGGACCTAATTTGTACTGGGGTAGAGTCAGCACCTAGCCCACCATGCAACGGAACTTATAAGTTGATTTCTCCATTTTTAGAATAGGCTTGTTTATTTTATTTTTCAGGACAGCCGCAGAGAGCTTTAGAGGCAGTCAAACGGCTTCCTGAGCCAATATGTGACTAATGAACGAAACGAAACAAACACATCCGAGATATTTTTACATCTCCCTGTGCAATGAGAACATCGACGCGGTATTTTAACGCACACAGGTAATAAGAGGAAGGAGCAGCCGCAGGTCTCTGAAAGCCCTGCATAAAGGGCATATGTGTGGTTCTGGGGTCTGCGGGGTTGGCAGGCGGAAAAAGCACAGTTGGCGCCAGTGCGTACACTCATTTGGATTTTTTATATTCAGCTCTTTTTACAGTTCAACAAATGCTCCTTTGTAAATGTGAAAAGGGCTTTTAAACAGGCTGAACGGAACCCCATCCACTGGGCAGCGCTGCGCGATGATGCAGTTGATTTAAAGCTAATGTGCTCATCAACTATGGGATTTAAATGCGCGGCTTGTCTCCGCGAGTTTCCACACAGCCCCTGGGCTGGAGACGTTATCTACGGATCATTCATAAAGCGGATCCCCGTAAGCATTTAACGACCCCATAATGTCTTTCAACCTCAACAGTGAAGGCATCAGCCCGAGGAGGAGAAGGAGGAGGAGGAGGAACCCGAAAAGGTGACAAGCGTCTCCAGATAGAGGTCGGGCAAAGACACGGGAGGTCACATCTCTCCAAGGCTTGTTAAACGACACATTCTGAGACATTTAAATGTTGTTTTCGCTCTGGGCGCGCAGCCTAAAAGCTGCTTTTAAACTCACGGATGAACTTAGAATCTGACCGGTGAGGTGTGTAACGGTGTTTTCTGAGTGTTTTTCCAGTTGGACAAAAAAAAAAAGCTCCTACTTCGGTATTTTTTTCCAAAGGTATAACCAGTTCCTCAAAAGATGCTAAGCGCGAAAAAAAAAAAAAAAAAAAGAGAGAGACGCGCAGTAAAAAATATGTAAATCAAGTTGGAAAGAATGGACTTACCCTATGCAGAGATGTAGCGGGGAAGAGTAACCAGAGCAGCACAAAGAAGTTGATTTGTTTCTGAGGAGCAGCCGAGACGCTTCCCCCGCACTTGCATCTGGTAGCGTTGCGCTGCGCTACGGCCGGAGGGGAGACACGCCTCCTGTTGGACGGCAGGACGCACTGCTTAAAGCAACAGGGGGGCACACGTCGGACCAAGGGACTCACCAACACCGACTCTGCAGCCTCCCCCGACGGAGGAGACTCTGTGTCAGGTCGGACTGAGGCACAGTTTGGTCCCTATCCTTCACGTGGACATTTGCACTCTGAGGTATAGCATTGCAATGCAGACACCATTACAATTTGGGAATCAGAGGCGCGAATGGGTGTAAAGGTGTGGTGCTGCTCATGTTGCAGACTGGGTCAGCCCCATCGTGTAAAATGGCACAAAAGTCAGGAATCTGAATAAATGCACAGATATAAGTAATAACAAGATAACATCTCGGGTCTTACATCATTCTACCAAAGATTAAACTGAACACATTTTATTTAGTTAGTTTGCGACGTTTGTGAATTGGATGTCACATGAAATGACTTATTTCTTGTTCATAGATTGGAAGCTGAGCTAAAAGCATGCAAGCTTCACATCAGTTCTACAGACCTTAAGCAGATGTTAAAGGTTTGGTGGTAAATTATATTAAATGTACAGACTTGTTCCCACTGCTTAGGGTTAGGGTTCATGGGAAACCTTTTTAGACCCATCAGTTCCCTTATAATATTCTAAAAAAAATAAAACTGTTCCATAACAGTTTTGTAAAGAGTTGTGAAATTCTAAATATATTTTTATTGCATGTACAGGCACGGGATTCACACATAGGACTTTGTATTTGAAAGCAAATGCAAATATCAGTACATTGTTGTGTGTTTGTGTCCTGAAGCTGTTCAAAGCTTACAGACATTTTCAGTGATGCTTCTTTAACTGTTAAATCTCCTTTAGAACTGTATTCCTGCTAGTGTGGAAAAAAAATCTGAAGCATCAGTTGTTAATAATAATAGTAATAATAATAAGAATAATAAGAATAATAATATTTAGACCATTTGAGGGACACCAGAAGCTTAATTTATGGTGATCATGGTTAACCTGTTCCATTTGTGAGGAACACAACAATTCCACATGATGAACTGTTTATCACAGAGCTTTAACATTTATCTCCAAACACCAGACATACAGTGTTTCTTCCATATATCTGTCCTGTGCGAGGCCTCAGTGGCTTTCCAACCTGATACAATAAATTATTAAGAAAACTATGAAAATTATAAAAAAAAAAAATTTTAAAAGGAAAAACATACAAACAAATCAAACGTCACGTCAGGTTACAATACAGATATTATTTCAGTGTAGTCAGGCAGGAGCGGCCGACGCTGACTCAATAACGTTATTTTGTGTAACCGTGAAGCATATTGAAAAACAGTGTTTGTACTAACATGTACTGTAACTGATTTGTTCTTTAAAACCAGTGAAAAAGTCCTGTGTGGCGAGAAGCTTTTCTCTGTTCAATTTGTTTCTAAAGTGACGAGTGACGATATCTTGACATTAGGCGAGATAATGTCTTAATTCTGCAAAATCTTGATACATCTTGATTTGCATAGAAACAACTGACGTGATCTCCTTTGCCTGGCAAAGTCAGTTTTCCTCAGATTGAGTTCCTGAATAATTGACTTGTTAACACTCCTTTCATTTTGTTTCAGCATATCGGCCAATCCAAAGGCAGGATCAGAAATAAGGGGTGAGGCCATCAGACAGAAATAACTGCAAGGAGATATACAATCCAGTGGTGAAGGAGCACATCACCGCAGTGATAGAGACCTGATCTGAGGCCACAGTCTGGAGCTGAAATGAAAGGGAGCTTTCACCCCCCACCCCGCAGCCCTCACCCCCAACCCCAGTATGGAGCATGAAAAGTTGAATTGTGTGGGCTACAAATAAATAGACAATGACAGCTTTGTGGTCCAACAACCTCTGCTACTCTCAGCCGTGGGACACAACAGGGACTGAAACCCCTGGACGCAAAACATAAGAAAATTTATTTAAAACATTTTAGAGATGAAATATTCAGCCAGAGTGGTTTAGATTTGCAGTGATGATAAATAATAAATGATAAATTCCAAAACCAGTTGATTGAAAACTTAATGTTTCACAGAGTTTAACATATAGAACAGGCCCCTTTTCAAAAACAAAAAGATTTTCTAAATCTAGATGCTACTGTTTTGGTTTTTAATGGTGATTTGGGCCACACGGTAAAAACAGTTTGAGGTTAATAATAAAGAAATAATAACAGAAAGTCAAAATTCAGAAATGTAATGTCATAAAAGTAAACACATCAGAGATAAAAGTCATAAATCAGAGACAAAAAGTCTGCCAGTTTTTAAAAAAAATGTTGGATATACGATTATGAGTTTGTACATTAGGATGCCACTCAAAAATAAAGTTTTGAATTTTCATCTTCCCACCTCCCAAATGTGTTCATAATGTGACAAAAACAAAAAATTTGGATGTATTTTAATAATATTTACTGGTAGCTCAACACTGACAAAGTTTTACAATATTCAACATTTTCTGATTTTATCATGCAATATTAACTTTAATGTCACAAGTTAGAATAATGTAAAAATCCTCAAAAGGAAGACAAACAGCTGCTAACAGTTACTTCATAAGTTAATAATGAACAGTTAAGCATATATAGGTGTCCAGAGAATGACTGTATTGCAGCTTTAGCAACAGCTACATGTGTTTTCAGCCCACAGAGTAACTGCACGTTATACAGTCTATGCACTTAATTAGGGAAGTGATGGAGTGTAAAAGGTGAGCGGTCGTCCACTAACCGGAAGGTTGGGAACCACAAATTGTCCATGGATTGAGCCCCAGGCCTTTCTTTGTGGAGTTTGCATGTTCTCCCTGTGTCTGTGTGGGTTCTCCTGCTTCCTCCCACCCTCCAAAGACATGCATAGGTTTATTGGTGACTCTTAAGTGCCCTTAGGTTATTTTCCATTACATTGAGTGGCACCCTATTGTACATGCTCCCATATACATATATCCTTTATATGTAGTATCTCAACATATGCTGTAGTAACAAATTAAAATCAAATGCTTTTATTGTTCAGTCTGTATGTGATCTGAGCACCATTCCCATCACATCATGGTCTGCATGAGCCACATTCCAATAGGGCCCCATTTATTTACATTAATGAATTCCATTCATATGCTTAGCCAATTAATCACAATTTTCATTCCATTATAGGCAAATTATTACATTTTCAGTTATGTTAAACATTTTTATTACATTTCGTGCACTTAATAAAAACTAGACTGCTACCGGCACAGGGGAGGCAGCGCACATTTGGCTGGGCTCTGTCTCAGAGTCTTGCTTCCTGTTGCAGAAGACAATTTGTAGATTATCCAAAACTTGGGTTGCACCCAAAGACCGTTAGGAGGGTGCTGTGGGTCTGGTCTTGATACCCACCCAGACCCTGCCCAAACCCTGGATCAATGTTGGTAAATCATCAAGTTATTCACGGTATCATGGAGAGTTTAAGATCTGACCCCACAGCTGCCCTTAGATCCTGATTCAGATTCTTAGAATTCTAAAGTGATTGGGGACAGAAATGCACAAGATCACTACCAGCTGCTCGTCAGGATCAGTGACACTGAGGAGAGGATGAAAAGACAGCTTTAAGAGGTGTCTGAAAAGTAGCTTATTCAGTTGAGCACCAAGGACTGACAGCTCTGATAAGGCTGTGATATGAGAATGAATTAATAAGGCTTTATCGTGGCAGGCCTAGGAACCATTCAGCTCATTACAGGCCTTCTACGTGGTACATCAACACTGTGGACATCCGGCCTTTAACAATGACTCGCAGGTAGCAGATTGCATGTCTCACAAGCAGTGCTGGGCAGTAATGCTGCGTTACTGCGGAACTACTGAACGCACCATCCTTGACGGGAATGAGGACAGCGCTGCAGGTCAGCGGCATATGTTGCTTAAGTCAGCCAAATAGCTAAAGGAAGAATAGAGGACGAGGCAGAGAGGCGTTCTTTCCTCAGCCGGATGTATCACCATTATTGTGTCACAGTCTAAGATGCAAAGAACATTGTCGTCCGTTGTAAACTTTGTGCGACCAGCAAAAAGATTTTAACATTTGAACATGCTGCCAGTGAAAGTAATATAGTAACGTAACGTGTAACATAACTAGTTACTTTTATCACCCAGTAGTAAGTCAACTAATATTATTACTTTTTTAAGGAGTAATAAGTAACTAGTAACATTACAATTTCTGAGTAACTCGCCCAATACTGCCCGTGAGTAAAAAACGTGGTGAAACGGTCATTGGTTAGGTTTAGGAAGAGGTTTGGGTTAAAATAAGCGTGTTAGGAACGTTTTAGGTTAGCTGACCTGGTAGAGCATGTGCACGGTGTACAAGGCTAAATGATGCCATTGATTACAAAAATATGTTGATTTGCTTAACGTGCGTCGGTGTGTCTATGCAGGGATTTCCCCAGAGAACAAGCTGCAGCTAAACCTCGTCTTCGACTGTGTAAAGTTTGGGAGACCCAACAACGTGGAGCTCTGTAAGCTCTCTAAATTAGAAATGGCTTATCACAGCAGTACAACTGCAATGCACAAACACTGGAATCATCCTGGAGCACTTTGTCAAGATGGCAGCAAGTCAGCACCACTGATCCTGTTTACTTTTTGTCCCCACAGAAGCCCGATACAGGATCATGAATACAAGTAGTGTGTTTCTGTTAGTAGTAGTCACTGAAAATTAATCTTCTAAAAGTAATTTCTGCACCACTGCTGTCTTGGTAACGTAATGTTACAGACTGCTGTTACAATCTTTGATTGTTGTTACAGTCTGTTAATGATTACTGCATATTAGGCTTCACCGGTGATGAAATAAATCCAAACAAGTTATAACTCAAGTAACTTCAGTAAAAGTACTGATTCTCCAGTTGAGGGAAAGGGTTGAGATGCACTGTTTAAATGAATGAGTGTCACAGAATTCCTTCGGAATTTCAGGTCCAGTATTTTTATGATCTGGCATCTCAGACAGGGTCTGTTATTATTATTATTATTAATATTATACCACACAGGGACATAGAAGTAAGACTAATTTTATAATACGGCACTATTATCGTTATTCTAATGTGTTTTCTTTGTCTCTTTTTCAGAATGATTGAACAAAATATTGAATTATTAATTTTAGACAAGTGTTTTATTTATTTTAGATAAATTAATTAGTTATATTGATCAAATGCTAAAAATATCATTAGATTAATCGACAAAATGAAAACACCTTAATCGATTAATCAATGTGAAAAGTAATCGTTAGGTGCAGCCCTAGCTGCAGGTCCCACCCCTCTCTCTCTGTTACAAATGTGATCCAATACCTGCATCAAGACTTCTAAAGTGTTAGATATCCCCAGAATGTGAAACAGAGATTAAGAGAGCGTTTTCACGCCACAAGGTTTGTAATAAAAGCCCGATAAAGGCACATGGCACGCGTACTGAATCTAGTTTTATTATCGTATATTCCACTAGCTCTTTGATGCAATGGGTATTTTGAATAAGAGAAGAGAGTTTAAGGTGTATAACAATTTATCCAAAAAGGGAAGTGAAGCTTTGACAGAACTAAAAAAAATGACACCAGCATTGTTGATAAAACCTGCTGATAAAGCCGGTGCAATTTGCAAACTCAAACGTGCAGATTACATCAAAGAAGTTGAACGATAGTTGTCAGACCCCATTTACTATGAAAAGGTAGAAAAAGAAATTCTATCTCAATTAAAAAAAAATAAATTGCCGAGAAACTTATTGGAAGCAGGAGAAAGTGTCACATCCTATCACTCCTGTTAATTATTCACAAAAGTCTTGTGTGTTTCTGCTATTGGCTCACTTACTTAAAATAAATAACTTAAATTTTTTATTTTGTCACTATCCTTTCATCCTATGTGCAAGTCTCAATGGTAAATGGTCTTCACTTAAATAAGGCATTGCTAGTCTTTCAACCTTGGTCAAAATTTTACTTTGACCCCCTTAATACACTGATGGCTACCATGCAAGTGCACATCAGAATGGAGCTAACATTACACACACTCAGTTCGAGGTTCAGTATCTTGCTCAAGGACACTTCGACTTGCAGACTGGAGAAGCCGGCCTTCTTATTAGTGGACAACCAGCTGTACCTCCTGAGCCACAGCCGCCCCATGGATGGACAGGGACATTATTAACAACTTAAAGACAGTGGATGATCTAAGCATTGGCATACACCTAGTCACACTGGACATACAGAATTTATTTACTAATGTAGACCAGGGGGCTTAAATGCTCTGACCCAATTATTGGATAAAAGACAACATGGGATACATCAAGTACTCATTATTTAAGGGAATTTGCTGAGATTGTTCTTTTTAAAAAAGTTATATTTTCACTCTTCAGACTCTTACAACTAGAAGTCAAATAGAAACATTTAACATTGTATTATATTTTACTATTACTTTTCAGAGCCCGACACACAAATTTGTAAAAACGGGAAACAAATTGGGCTTTTTCCTTATTGTGATTTGATCTCACTGACTTTTTGTGAAAGGGGTTAAGTTTCATTTGCATGTTTTTTACAGTACTTAACTATGTACAGTATTTATATACTGTTTTGCCCATTATATATCCCATACATGCTCCATTTATATACATTAATTATCTTATGATCACAGTATTAAACAGTATGTTTAGGTGCACACCTACATACATTCTGTTCCTACCTGCACATAACAGTTCTCAATAAGCACACACACGCACCGGCCTTATTTCTTAGGTACACCTGTTAAATTGCTCGTTAACACAAATAGCTCATCAGCCAATCACATGGCAGCATCAAAATGGGGAAGAAAGGGGTTTTAAGTGACTTTGAACGTGGCATGGTTGTTGGTGCCTGATGAGCTGGTCTGAGTGTTTCAGAAACTCAGCTAAGAACAGGACACTGAGGCCACAGTTCACACAGGCTCACCAAAACTGGACAGTTGAAGAAGGAAAAATGTTGCCTGGTCTGATGAGTCTCGATTTCAGCTGCAACGTTCAGATGGTAGGGTCAGAATTTGGCCTAAACAAGATGAAAGCATGGATCCATCCTGCCTCGTATCAACGGTTCAGCCTGGTGCTGGTGGTGTAATGGTGTGGGGGGATATTTTCTTGGCACACTTTGGGCCCCTTAGTACCAACTGAGCATGGTTTAAATGTGACAGCCTGACTGAGCATTGTTTCTGACCATGTCCATCCCTTTATGACCACAGTGTACCATCTTCTGATGGCTACTTCCAGCAGGATCATGCACCATGTCACAGAGCTAAAGTTATCTGGAACATGACAATGAGTTGCACTGCACTTCAGTGGCCTCCACAGTCTCCAGATCTCAATCCAAGAGAGCACCTTTGGAATGAGGTGCAACCGAAAATGCTCATCATGGATGTGCAGCCGACAAATGTGCAGCAACTGTGTGATGCTATCATGTCAATATGGACCAAAGACTCTGAGGATTTTTGGAAGTATGCCACGAAGAATTAAGGCAGTTAGAAACACAGTCACAGTTGATGGACAATGTTTCTTAGATGTCAAGTTTTTGTTGTACTTGCTGTTTACAGTCCCCCCAACAAATTCCGCTTAAATGCACTACAGAATAATTAATTCCTGAGTGTTTGTTTCTAGGTATATATCTAAGTAAATAACAATATATATATTAGATGTGTGAGGGATCACCTTCCATGCCCACACAGGGAGAACATGCAAACTGTACAGAAATAGAAACCAATCAGGTTCAAACAAGGACATCGCAAATGCTAACACACACACTACACATGCAAATACATCTGAAAATATACTTAAATACCATCACACCAAACAGATCTGACAGATAAATCACATCATCTAAATGTTGCTATAATTGTAGCTGTTCCAAAACTGTTGAATTTCCCCTTTCTGTTTTCAGTTCTATGTTTCCTCTATGTCTCAGAGTGTTGGAAGGCTGCTGCAGCTGAAGGGAAATGCTGCTGGTTAGGTGTGTGTTTACAGAGAGGAATTAGCCAGTCAAGTGCTCTTTATTGCATGCATTTTCAGCCCATCTCTGCTTTGGCCATGTCACTGCACCAGTCACGAGTGCAGTTCTCTCCGGCTGACACCCTCACATGTAAAAGCCATAAAGTGTCAAACTTAAAAGGGTCATTTTTAATATATTCCGCTGCACACAGAATTGGCCCACAGTCCTGTCAAAGTACTCTTATAATTGCTTTTAAAACTCTCACAGCTGGAAGGTCCATAGAAATAGAATAATTCTGTTTCAAGCCTGTCCAGTAGACTTTATTCTGCCATGTTTAGAGTTATTTACTGTTTCCAAAAACAAATCAAGAAGCTAATAAAGTAAGCAGACCACTAAATGGAGACGGGATGTCCACTGTTCATTAAAATAGGCTTCAAAAATGTGGTTTTTACCAAAGACATTTCAGATGACCCTGATTCTATTTAAAAAGTAAACCTTTGAGTTGCACCAGGCAGCTAAAGGTTAAACGATGAGCGTTCAAAGCCTAGTGCAGCCTGATGCGGGCAAATATTTTATTTGTCCATCACAGCATTTTGGGGAATAAGTTCAAGTTCAAGGAGTCTTTATTATCCCCGAGGGGCAATTCGTTGTGCAGCAGCAGGATGTAACATAAATAACACATATGCAAACAACAACCACCATCAGGAAGAAACATTCATACTACATAAAAGTTCCACATCTCACATTGAATTATTAAAAAAGCCTATAGCAGCAGGAATAAAAGAGTTTGTGTCTGTTTGTCCTGCATTTAGGCAGACAGAATCTGCTGCCAGACGGCAAAAACATGAAGCAGCTGTTCGGGGGTGACATGGGTCGGCCAGGACTGACTGTGCCTTCTTAAGGGTCCTTGTCTCATATAAAGAATTTAAATCAGTCAGAAACTATGTATTGCAGCCTGTGTTTGTTTTTAAGAGTGAGGGACCCAAACCAGCTCACAAGGGGCAAAAGAAAGAATAGTTTCAATAAAACATCCTCGTAAAAATTGCGGATAATGCAACGAACACCACATTAATCATAAATGGCTTGGCGCATGCTCGTGGCTCGTGCACCATCTGTGGAGGCCCACGCCACGGTGTCTCATGTATAAACAAAGGTTCACGCTATCATTCAGCCACTCCCTCCTGCCCTGTAATAACCTCTTTCCCTCAAGTCCCAGTCACCTGGCATTTATCCGGCCCTGTTTTTTTCCCTTTGAGCTTCCGCTACCTGAACCGTAATCTGGACCATCACCTGTCTGCCTGCCTGTAAGCTTGTATATACCTTCACTGAGGCAATAAATCCCTGAACTATGCCAGTCTGCCTCGTTGTCTGCAGTTGGGTCCTGTCCCCGTTGCTCTGCTCACACCAGCCTTGACAAGCGAGTGACATCAAAAATGCTTCTAGAACGTCTCCACTGTGGATTGCCCATAATAGCTTTTCCAGCACTAGAAATGTTACACTACTCCCACCACTGATTCCAAGACACAACATTATTTGTACAGCCACGAGGTCGCTTGGCAGGAAAACAAAAACCTACAGTTGTTTCAAGCATCACAGCAGGCAGCCGGCACTGTTCTTCATTCTGGTGAACACACACCTTCTGTGCAAGTCTGACGTATCATCATCCATATCACAATCATGGATCCGTACAAAAGCTTGTGGAAATCTGGCAGGTACTCATAAAGATATCTTGCTCTGGACTAAAGTGTTGGATGCCATCACTGTCTTCCACCAACACAGTGGATAATAATTTAGTGAGGAAGGATTAAATAAGTAAATCCTGTTTAAAAAGAACAATGTATTGAAATTTAAGATCAACTACTTCCCCTCCTCTGTTAAAAAGCAGTATTCTTGATGATTAAACCGTCACTAGCATTGATACAGGTTTCTAGCCATCTAAAATTACTTTGCTCTGGTCTACCAGCCACGCGGCAAACCTTGGGTTGAAAATCTGAGTACAGTATTTCCCACAGGATTTTAAGAGACTATGGTGGGCGGGCCCCCTGACCCTCCTGGGGGGTCCGGGGCCATGCTCCCCCGGAAGATAATTTTGTACATTTTAAAGTTAATTGCATTAATCTGGTGCAAAATTAAGAGGCTATCTATGAAGAACTTTGCACTCTTGTAAACAATGTTGTGCTCTAGTAAACTATTTGATCATAAAACCATTGTAGAGCTATAAATGGTGATGAAACAGCAACAAAAGCCAACAAATTTATTTAATGTTTTTCCAGCAACCCTAAATCAAAAATCAGAAAATAGAATAAGTAATTTCCCTAACATTTCATTGTTACTTTTAATGCGTATATTAAAAGACGTCCTTATTTCCATACTGTATAGATAGGCCTACCTTATTTTGAAAACTGGGCGTTGTCACGTGTGTATCGCTTGCGCTAAATTCATCAATGTAATAAATTATATTGTGTGTAAATGCTTCGTATTTGTATTCAAAGCGCTTTTACACTACATTGCCATGTCACCATTCACACCTTCAGCCTAAGTACTCAAACAGGAACTAATGTTCACACACACACTGGTGGAACAGCCAGTTCGGGGGTTCAGTATCTTGCCCAAGGACACTTCAACATGCAGCCTGGGGGAGCCGGGATTGAACCTTCCAATTAACGGGCAACCCACTCTACCTCCTGAGCCACAGCCGCCCAAAAAATGCCTGATTTCCACACTCACAGACTTTGAAGCGCCTTCCCGGGAAGTCCGTGAGGGCTCGGGGCCGTCCCACTGTCAAATCGTCAAGTGCGAGAGGGCTCTCTCGTGGACATTTTGAGCCCTTTATAGACCCTTTTCGTAAGTCCGCATTTCTGCAGACTTTGCCTGAGGGAATTGCCCACAGTTCATAGCGGTATGACGTAAAACACAGGGGTTACCAGGGGAAGCGAGAGAAAAATCAGGGCAAATCCACGTTATAAGAGAAGAAGAAAACAAACAAGCATCGACACCAACGCTGATGTTAAAATTGTTAGAACATAAATTGTTAAAACATAAAATAAAAAGTGTGCAACGTGTTGCAGCGTCATCAAGGAAACGCGATAAAGTGGCAAAGTGCTGTCCCGTGCCTGTTTACAGCATTTTGAACCCTCGCAGCCTCTTAAACTCAATCACTTTCCAATTGACGTCAGTAAAGTCTGTGAGGGTTCAGGGCTCAGGGGGGACATTGGGATTGGGCCAAAGTGTGTGAGCTTCGATCTTAGAGCAGCGTGGAGCAGCGCCCACAAAACACAACGTTAGAGGTCTGAAATGTTTCTTTTTGAAACTATGGTGGGATAAATTAGAGGGGCCGCCATGGTCTCGTTAATTAATGGGAAACACTGGAGTGTCAACATTTCTATGGAAATAGTGTTCTCTCTGAGTGATAAGCACTTGCTAAAGCAAGGGAACACAATAATATAGTATTTTTTCTTCACATAAAGGTACATATTTTCTGTTTTTTGGAATGAGCAACATAAATTTAAGTCACAGAACAGGACATAGGTGACATATCCTTCATAAAAACATTTTAACTAAATACAAAAATTCAAAGGGGTACTACTGTTTATGGGCACTGTAGTCTGCAAGAGTAGTAGTAGGAATGATATCCAAACTTACGTTAACAGTGCATTTACAACTGCAACTACTGACACTGCTGCTGGAAACAGATCAAATCAATTTAGCACCAACAACTGATGGTCAGTTCAACAACGTCACATCAACCCGTCATCACAGAACCACTGTGAACACATGCCAGTTACATTTAGTGATAGTGGATATGTGCAGTCACTTAAACAGTCTTTGGTGTTTTTTTTCCAGGTAAACTACAACGAGCCATTATTAGTAACATCAGCAACCTAATTTAGCTGTAGGTACAGTTGAATAACTAATAAGAGTCATGCTTTTTCTGCTGTGTCATGCAATATTCATGCAAGTATAAAAGTAGGGATTTTTTTCAGTGCACTCTTTTCCTTCACGCTTGTTTGTTTTCCTTCGCACATCACTGAATCCAGCAACAATTCTGTGACTCTGATGCCAATTATAGTTCAACATCAAAGTCCAGTTTGCAGAGAATATGACATTAAGGAATGTTTGAGCAAAAGTTAAAATGACTCCATGTCCTGTTTCCTTATTTATTTCATGAAGAGTGTGCATCTAGTTTGTCCCACACATCAAAATAAACATCAACTCATGTCCTTGGAGTCAGGCCGGTCCCCGGTGACTGTTCCAGCATCTAACAGTAAACTCCTGATGACACGGACTCTGTGCTTGCAGCAACACCCTGCTGTCCCCAACATTGGGCTTTTATAGCCCATCAGTGAGGAAACAAATACTCAGTGACCATACAAATCAGCCCCAATACTGAGGTAAACAACTGTGTCTTTCTTCTCTGGAGGGATCCTCAATGCCACAGCAAATCCACTGCCAAGTCTTCTGTTCAGAGACTCCCAGACAGTTTTGATATTGTGATAGTTTGCGGGTTTACTGTAATGCAGAGTGAGATGTGTCTGCCGTGTGTGGAACTAAAATTAAACCCCAGTAGTGTCACAAACTCAGTACAGTATTTTTTACATCCCACAATACAAAGTATTTGACTCACCATGATGATGATTTGCTGTTTTAGAGCCTTACCAGTAGGTTTATGAGGGATGATTTGACCCAGAATTAAAATGGAACAGGAAAATGGGAATTTCGAAGAGGAAATTAACTGTTCCAGTACTAAAGTGATCACTCAGGATAATTAGGTCAGGTAAAAAGAAACTGAAACACGGAAACTGGATATTAAAATGAAAACTGATGATGCAAAGTGAAATTTAGAACACAGACAGATGACATGAGAAATCAAGGATATAATCATTGTGGATTTTCCCACATGGTAGGAGCTGATGCAGGAAAAATGTTTTCAAAGCGGCGCTGAAGTTGTCTGTTTTCTGCTGGACAGGTAATTAAGCTAGTGTAACTTTAACAGTGCAAATGAAAACTGGTGTTTGATAGCTTTAGCAAAAAGATGGCCGGAATCACCGAGAGGAGTGACGACTTTCCCCTGTCAATGTAGCAAAATATCTAGTTGGATTGTAATTTCATGTAAGGTCGTGTTTTGGCTTTGCTACGTGGACAGAAATGTGCCGGTTACGTTAGGAGACAATCAATGCTCATCAGTATTATTGGCAATAAAATGGAAGCCTACAGCTCAGCCAGCTAAGCTTCACGTTTTACTGCTCTGCCCTAGAAAAAAATCTATTACAATAAAACGGTACAGCATGTGCACAAATGTGTAATTTGATAATTCACACGGTTAATGCTCATTAAAATAATCTTTTGTGTTTAGCATTTGGCTCAAAGCACTGCTGTGCCTTAGAACAGCATGGCTGTAGACTCTTAAAGTCTTGTTTTAGTCCAACAACCTAGAGAGCATCGCTTTCAGTTACTTCTGTACCAATTGCTCTCCATGCTAAAAAAAATTACAACACAACATCTGGATCATCTAGGACACTGATTGGCGTACACAAATGGCATGATTGTACATACTTTACCTTTCTGACACATTTGTTTTGTAATTCTAAAATCTTTTTCATATGGAGTTCAAGCAAATTGGACGATCTCTCTTCTCTCGCCCTCCTTTCTATCTGGTTGTCTCTCCTCCCTTATCATAGTTGGTAATGAGGCCTGGAGCATAGCAGTGGCGATTACAGGAGGAGGACCAAAACACCCAGAGTCAGAGAAAAGATTGCCTGAGAGAGAAAATCAGGTTAAAAAGCCTTTTTCTGCCACTGGCTACCCTCAAACACACAACACCAACACCGTGGCTCCTTATGCCAAAATAATCATGTGAAATTGCAGGTTGTGGAAATACATTTTTTTTGTTGTTGATTGCATGCAACAAATGTTTTTTTTTTGGGGGGGGGGGGTTGGTTCATGTCATTTCAGGCACACAACACTCTCATTAAAGGCAAATCAGTGAGGTAAGACAGACGATGCTGTGGGATTTGATGAGTCACTGCCGTTGAGAATAAAAACAGTCTCCTCCTGTGAGTCAAATCTTTTGTTCTGTTTCAAATCAAACACAGACCTGCGCTTGAAAGGTGTGTGTCTGGTAAACTATATGGCTGTGTTTGGCTCCCAAAATATTACAGGGACTTTATTTACTAAATATACACTAAAATATTGCAGCATTGTGGCAATACTGGAGCACGACAGACTAATAAATTATTTTACTGATACATGAGATCAGTGACATTTTGTTAAGAATAAAACAGGATGTTCCTGTACTTGCCAGGTTCAGGGCAGTCTGTTAAACCTTATACAGCGAGACTTTCATCACTCTGCTTGATGCAGTATTCTGTTCACTTTTTGGTTCTAAGCAGTCGTGGCTGTGGTGGCTTTGCTCTGCATCTCTGAGAGATCACTTATCACTCACAGTCCAGAACAGAGACGGCTTTGGTTTCGATGTGTTTTTGTTAATGAAGTTGAATTTTGAGGTATTATGAACACTATAGCAGGAAATACTGACTAAAAAAATATATACTTTTATTAAAGTCTAAGAACAAAAGCAATTAACAAAGGAGACCTTAACCACAACAGTATGACATTTAAATTCAGCCAGATGTATCAAATTCCTCAATTTCAGTTCCTTTTGCAACTTTATTGGAAACTTTATTAAGCTTTATTTCCCTTCTCTATTCTTACAGCAGGACCAGACAACAGATACTATAAATGACTTTAGATCTGAAATGATAATTAAACTCTGTCAAAAATGTTTTCATTTGGCAACACATGCTGTGATAAACAGACTTACATGTGCTGATGCATCCGTGTTTAATAAGCCAACGTAATTAAGGCCACTGTTAAAAATACACAATGAAATGTTTAAATCCAAGCCAAAGTAACACAAAGCAGCTACAGTCATACATAACCATAAACCCACCTGCTTTTATTTTATGCTCTTTTTTCTGTCAGGAGAGTTTGAAGAGAAGGGGGGGGCACAGCTCTTGTAGTGACCTGCAGCAGGTGCTTGTTTGGCGTCCGTACCTTCAGAAGTTCAAGTCTCCTTTCTCCTGTCCTGATGGCGTTAACTGTCCTGATTGTGTTGGGTCATGCCGTGCTTTAAATCTGTCTTTTGATCGACGTGTTCTATGTGGACGAGGACAGCAAATGGTATGTTGTTCATACTTGAGTGGTGTTGCATTCGCATCATCCTAATACAGTTCAATAAATCAACTGGACTCAGGGTGCAAATTATACAAGGACCACCGGGGGGGGGGGGGTTAACTTTTTTTCTAGGTCATAAAAGGAAACCCCATTCAGTGCTTCAGTGAACTAAAATCTTACAATATCCTTGCTTATTTAACTAATGTCTGCAGTCTCTTTAGATGATAAATCAAATTCATTACACCACTTCACGGGTGCCCCATACCACATGACAACTTTTGTATTTAGCGGTCACCAAGTATTCTAGAGCAAAACTGCCAGCAAGTCAGACACACAACAGCAAACCATCACGGCCGCTCAAACCAGACCCACACAATGCTGAACCAGAACCAAAAACACTATCATAAAATACAGTCTGCATTATCATCTCTAATTCTTATCATTCCGATCAAGTTTAAAGTTTCAGCTCACTCTTTTTTAGCAAATATCTCCTTTCCTCTCGCTCAGGTTGACTGTGAATGATGTAATCTGCGTCCAATAAAGCAGTATAGTCAGACACTGTTGTTGGTGAAAGGACTCCCCAAAGACTGTATCTCTACAATAACTAATCCCCATTTTCACTGCTCATGCCTGAGCACCAGTGTTAGCTGACAATTACATAAAATGTAAAATTACATGGTGATAATGAAAATGACAGGGTGGGCTCTCAGCTAGCTAACATCAGATAGCTCATTTTAAGAGAAAGAAATGCTAATTACGAAACTCTGAAGGTGGGAAAGATAAGTGTATTAAAGCAGCCAGATAGTTCACTGATGACATTAACCTGCAGCGTCTCCATTAGCGTGTGATGCACCGGACTGGAGCAGCTGCCGCTGAGAGTGATGCAGGCAGACAAGATCTTCAACTTACGCCAATGTTAGGAAATGGTATGGTCCATTTTAGGGGTGTCTGAAATCGTATTTCAAGATTCTTAAATATAAGAGACGAGTATGGGAAATACATCAGAACTTGAACTGTTGTTTTTGCCTCTTTTGGGGGGGTCCAAGCCTTAACCAGTGGGGTCAGACCTCCAATGCCCCCTGTAATTCGAACTATGACTGGACTCAATGGCTCATCACCGGTAAACACACTTAGTTTAACCATTGTAAGCTGATATGTTAGGTCACTTTTTACCAGTATTTAATTTGCCCTATGTGCCCCTGAAAGACTCCGGATCTTTGTAATGTGTTCATATAAGGTGCATACAGGTCAACGATGATGCCTCTGTACATCTCTGTACATGTGAAACCAGTCAATGAGTATTTCTAAACGAACAGAGGATGTCCACAGTAAATCTGTGAAAGTGTGGTCAGAGGATGCTGCGTCTCCAGGTTACTCTGTATTTACACTAGTGAAGTGGGGGGCCTTGTACAAGCACAAGGGACACTGATGAACTTGCTTTTAATGTGTGTAGTTATATCAAATTCTGTCAGAAGACTGTCTACTGCCTACACGACAGCTTAAACTGTATCCAAATATTAAACAGCGGATCACCTTGAAAGTCCTTGAGGAAGAAACATGTTCTTTTTAAAAATGGGAGTGATGGAGAATAATGATTGGTTAGAGTACAGATTAAAAAAAGCTAAACTTAGGTATAAGGGAAAAATTGAAGGGAAGATTAGTAGTGATTTAAAACAGTGGTTCTCAAAGCGGGAGGTGTCCTTGAGAGGGTTCCAGGGTGTCCCCAGCAAAAAGTAGAATAATTTATTTTTGTTATAATTTCATCCATAAGTGACACGATGACAGAATGTATGACTACACAGGTTTCATACACTTTCTGTAATAAAAAATCAGAATGGGGATTCAAATTGGGACAGATTCTTGTCAGTTTGGGGGTCCCTGATGTAAAAAAAGTTTGAGAACCACTGATTGGCATTCTGTGGTTAAAGGATTTTGTTTCACACCTGCCTGTTCAACCTGGATTATCGCTTTTCATTTGTCTGTGGACTTTGGAGCTGCCACCTTGTGTTGTTGGATTATTTTGCTTTCGTTTGGAACTGCCTGTTAGGATATTCTTGGACATCGCCACCATTTGTAAATTTGTACCTTTTTGGGGTTTTTTTGGTGAATAAATTAGTTAACTCTGTCTGTGTGTCTGTGTCATAAACCTGTTTTCCTGCCTCTACACTCGCGACCCCATGTGACAAAATTGCTGAGACTGAATATTTCCACCTCTCCACAGCTAGAACCCAGTGTGCAGACACACACTCTGGTTACCTTCTGAGACACAGTGCAGAACAATTACGGACGTTTTTTTCATATAAAAGTGTTCCTTAGAGCAGCAGTCAGTTCCTAGGATTTGTGATATTATGTTGGGATTTTGGTTTTGTGTTCTTGGTTTTACTGTTTCAGTCTGTTTCCTGTCTTGTCTGGTTTTGATCTGTGCTTGCCTTAGTTCTTGTTTTATTATTGTCTGGTGTTTGTTTCATGCTTGGTTTCCGTCCAAAATACAAACTTGTGTACTGGGACAGTACTTGGGCCACAAAAGATGACGTTTCACAAGAACACACAAGTACAGACAAGAACACAGATTGAGAAAGGCCCGAAGTGTCTGCTGTGCCTAATTAGTTCCTCATGTCGTTCGCCTGTGCACTGGCTCCTCTATCCTTTTAACTTCACAGGTACGCACACTTATTCTTTTTAGATTTCTCTTCTGCTTTTAACACATTTTCAGCCCCACATTTTGGCCAATTAATTATTGTCAAATTTTTTTCTTGAGCCCTGGCATTGTTAGATGGATTTTAGATTGCCTGCTGTGTCAGTGTAAGTGGAATTGCCAGATTTTGGTGTTTTGCTCCTCCACTAGATCGGTGCATGGCTGTGTCCTCTCACCTTCTTGGTAGACACATTCTGAAGTTTGCAGATGACTTTTTCGAAGCGAACCTGTTTGAAGGGAGTTATTATGCTCACAGGTCAATGGTTGATGACTTTGCTCAGTTGTACACATTTTAACCCTACAAAAAACCCTACACAGTCAGATCATTAAACTGATTGAAGTTCAGCGTTACAGATCTCTGGGTACTTTAACTGACAATATGCTGACATTCATTGACAACACAGTAGCAATTTGTAATGACTGCGCTTCCTCTGGAAAGTAAGCTGATGACAATCTTCAACAGCTCTGTGGCAGAGCCAGTCATCACCTTCTCTGTTATTCCTTGACTTTGTAATATCGCAATAGGTGACAAGAATGGGTGTAACATATAGTTAAAGTAACCTATAATAGCATTGGTGTTAAACTGCCTGATCTCTCTCACATTTTCTGTAACAGAGCATAACAGAGACTGAAGATATTTCACAGTGTCCTCTTCATCTGAAAGTTTTGAGCTTCTGCCTTCTGGGTGGAGATTTAGACTACCAAAGTCCAGTTCTAACAGGGTGAGTCATTATTTCATCCCCCAGGCCACCAAACTCTTAAATACTCATGATGACTCAGCTGATGATTAGTTTCCTATATAACTACTAGGGGTTGAAGATGTTTTTGGCAATGGCTAAACATACTGTAGGTTTCTTGTGGGCCATCCTCACCTCCTCCATCACCATCTGGTACACTGCTGCCATTGCCAAGGACAAAGGCAGACTGCAGCGCATCATTCACTCTGCTGATAAGGTGATGGGCTGCAATCTGCCACCTCTCCACGACCCTGAGGCCTCCAGGACAGTGAGTAAGTAACTTTATGTGTATTAGTGTGTGTGTGTGTGTGTGTGTGTGTGTGTGTGTGTGTGTGTGTGTGTGTGTATCAAGAGCAGAGACGTCACAAAGTGTTTCACAAATAAATAAGAGAACCAACATACATACAGACATAAAACACCATAAAACAGAAATAAGGCAAGTGTGAACAAATGGGTTTTGAGCTGCTTTTTAAAAGGTGTCCACAGTGTCAGCAGATCTTAAGTCCATTGGTAGAGAGTTCAGAAGCACCGTCCCAGGCACAGAGTGGCTCTTTGGCTGTGGCCCAAAGAGACAAACGGCTATACAGAGTGTAAAAAGAAGAAGAACAACAACAACAGTTAACGTAAGTGCTGTCGGAATAATCAGAAACTTTTTTTCCTTCTTAAAAATTTTTATTGAAAAAAGAGAAATAGTACATGGGGCATCCGTATTGCACATACATATTTTGCAAACATATCGTTTGTTATATGGTTTTAAAGGTTAGTTTACTGTACATTTAGAGTGAACTAGACGTCTGCGTGTTGTTTATATGCTCTGATAATGTTAATCCAACACATCTTTGTAGCAGCGTCCGTGTTGATTCCACATTCTGACTTAAGAGCACATGAACACACACTGAAGTCAGAAGAACGACTTCACAACTCGGTAAATGGGAACATCAGAGGAGAACATGAATGCACCGTGAGCCGTTGGTTGCAATTCGCAAACCTCACCACTAGATGCCACTAAAACTTACAGATTGAACCTTTACTACTGCGCAGTTACGTATTAACATTTATATGCACTATTTGTGAACTTCCTTCATCTTACATTCGGCACATCTATGTGCTGTTTTTAGCTCCAAGTGGGGGAGATACATGTGTTTGGTTACTGTAAGATGATTAAGTTATTTAATGTGCAAAGTATAAGTGTGCAAATGCTACACTGTAAAATGCATTGGATTCGTTTACAACCTTGTATTGGGTGAAAGGCTTGCAGTAATAAATCGCCATGTGTGTTTATTTTTAGTTTTCATGGGGCTAGATGTGATGCTGGTCATGCTTCCATCATGAGGCCTGAAGAATAAAATGATTGCACCCTTAAGATACTCTCTGCTGTGATTATTGATGCCACATTGTTTATCTTTTCATAGTGGTTAGGGGTGTTCGTCGCAGGCCGTGCATTATTTGCTTCGGTTGTAGCATGTCAACTTGCAGCAAGACAGAAACCCAAAAAAAAAAATAGAATGAAAATGAATATCAGGAATGAATCAAATACTTCACACGTTGGTCCAGAGTCAGAGCCCGGTACATAGTGCACATTGATTTCTTGTGGAGGATTAAACAGAACAGGCAAGAGACCCAAGACCATCCATTATCTTAAAGACAAAACTGGGTGGAGAACCTCTGTTTTGTTAGCACTGAGCTGTAAGAAATGATCTGCCATCCAGTTCTTTATAGCTGTGTTTTGAGGCTTAAATAGATATAATTTGAAACTCTGACAAGAGCTTTTTCAGGAGCCACACTAAAACCTGTCAAAGATTACGCTTTTCTAATACAGTTGTGAGTTGCCTAGCAACCACTTTTTAGATAAGATATTGCCTATGAAAAGTAATTTGGAGATAGGCCTGTAATTTTGGGGTAAAGAAGGTTCAAGATTTGACTTTTTGTTAGTAGCTAAATAACAGTTTGTTTGAAATGAGCAGAGACACAACCAGATAACAGAACTGTGTACAGACAGCACACTAGGGTCGAAAGAGCAAATTACATTTAAGCAGAGATGTAGGTAAAATGTTAAAGTGGAAAGAGGAAGTTTTCATACAGTTAACCATGCTTCTAAAATCTTGGATTGTTATAGGAGAAAAACTCTCCAGAAACGTTGGCTGAGAGGGACAGGAGTAAGGAGGAAATGTTTTATCTGATGTTGATTTTACCAACATAAAGTGAAAAAAAATAGTTGCACACTTTACTTGGAAAAAAATGGAATAGCAGGTGATGCAGTAGTAAAAATATTACGAATAGTGTCAAATAAAATTTGGGGAAGTATGGCATCCTTTACTGCCGTGTAATCGGGCTGATTTCCACAAGCCCTCAACTCTCCAATGAGAATGAATACTGTCATTTATCCAATAGGAGGAACTGATCAAAGGAGCAGATCTAGATTTAATAGGGAGCACTTTATCCAGTGCTGAGAGGCTGTGTTCATTAAAAGATTGCACCAGGGAGTCAACATCACTGTGCACAACAGAGTTAAAATGGAAAGTGGCAGCAAACGTTGCAGCAGAACGGTGTTTCGGGATGTGACAGCCAACAATTTGCCTGCAGGCTAAGGAATCTAGATTAAAAGAGAAGTGAAATAAAATACAGCTGTGATCAGTAATAAAAAATAAAGAATCAATATTCACACCAAGAGTAAAAACAAGGTCCAGAGTATGCCCTCTGTTGTGTGTAGGGCCTGACACCCGCTGAGATTAAAAGACTGTGGCTAATAAAACTAGAGGCGAAATATTCAGAAACATAATCAACATCAATGTTAAAATTCCCAGCAATGATAAATCTGGATAGCCTAAGAACAGAGGACAAAAAGTCACTGTATTCAGTTAAAAAGGATCTGTCTGGCCAAGGTGGACAGTACTAAAACTAAAACGGATTTCTTCTTCCAACCAGCCAAACATTCTGGGCACACTGATAAAAGTGCAGTCCTTTGGGCAGAGCTCCATTAGAAGGCCTTGATCCACATTCTTCTGCCCGGTTTTAGTCAGGGCCAGAACAGTCTCATTTCCTAGAGTGATGAGATCATTAAGCACAAATAATTTGTTTGCAATGAAGCAAGCATTTGGCAGCGTCATTAAGAGAGACTCAGAGACCCGGCTATCAACAGGGGAGTCCCGGGGTGCACCGAAGATGGGGACTGCACACAGGTAGATCCCACTGAGGGCTCAGCGGGTGAGTCGGGTCAGAGAAAGGAGACATCCCTAACCAAGAGAGGGGAGTTGTTGCAGAAAGATGCCGGTGGAAATATGAGTCAGAGTTGGAGAGAAGAGTTTGTTGTGTCTATGAAGATTCTCAGTCATCCAGGTCATAGTTATCCAACGAAGGTTAAAATCAAGGGGAATGGGACTTGGTTGAAGATACTGGAAGACGTTTCGTCCCTCATCCAAAGGACTTCTTCAGTTCTGACTGACTGGCAGGGAAACTCAGCTATTTAACCTCAGTGGGGTCGTTGGCCCGGGTCATCGATACCGCTGGTTCGTTAGTGTTCCTTGTTGCTGTGACGACAGTCGTTACAGTCGTTAAGACTACCTGTGGCCAAGACTGAACGACCATCGTTGGTATCTTCACCTGAGGCCAATAGGTTACGTTTGTTGAGTTTCCTGGGAAGTGATGAAAGGACAGCATTGTAAGTGGGGGATAAGTGGTGGCGTAGACCCCCTCCTCTGTTCAATGACTGCTTCTCAACCCTGGTGTAGATGCTTCCTTGACACCTCTTTCAAACCATCCATCTTCTCTGTCTAAAATGTGCACCTGCTGGTCCTCAAACGAGTGTCCTCTGTCCTTCAGATGTAAGTAGACTGCAGAGTCTTGACCTGAGGAGTTGGCCCTTCTATGTTGAGCCATGCGTTTGTGTTGGAGTAAAGTTAGGACAGTTTCTCTACGTACACACAAATTTTCCTTGAGTGAGACTTGTGTTTCTTGTTAAAAACAAAGGGTGTTACCAGGTGTTACTCGTAGGGATCCCTTCCACGATGTTGTCAGACACCTGTTATAACAGTATGAGCGTGTCAGCGGCAAAACGAAGCACTTTTTGTGGACACAATTTTGACAGTCACAATCAGTGGTGATTTTAGACCATTTTTAGGGGGTGCTGAAGCCTCCCCAAATTTCATCTGTGCACCCCTAAAAATACAATAATTTATTATTATTTTCTGAAAATATTTTTTTTGTCCTCTAACGTTAGATTTTGGAGAAGCAAGAGAAGGGACAACCAATTAGCCTACAGTTTCATGTAGCTTTTCTTATATTAAACGGGTTTAATGTCCCTAAATACTGCCATTTTTCAGTTTCTATAGTTTTACAATGATCCGCACCGCGCTGGCCGACCGGTCAGCTGTCTGTCAGTCTAATACTTTTACAACTAATACTTTCAACATTGAGGGGGGATGCGAGTGGCCCAACGGCGCTGATCAAAAGAGTTTACTCTCCATCTGGGGCGAGTTCAATCCGAAACCTTCCAAAACCTTTTGCTCGCCATCTGGGGCGAGTTCAATCCGAAACCTTCCAAAACCTTTTGCTGCGTTTGGTCAGGGCTGAACTCAGCGCAGGGTTGACAAGTGCAACTGAAAAGGGGGCGAAAGATCGTATATCTCCCTCGTTCTCAGTTCTTCCTTTTACTTTACTTTAGCTTGTTGGTGAACAGCTGACTTCAATAACTTCAGGGGCGAGTTCAATCTCAAAACGTTTCGACGGGTTTCCTTGCAACGTTCTGCAAGAGGCTTCGATGTATGTTTTCTTCTGTTTGGTGGGCGTGTCTTAGATGTTACCCAATCAGCTGCAACAAATTTGTAAACACAACGGTGTTAAAAAGGCAGGAAAACTCAGTGCGCCTGCATCCACAGCAGGGTGCCACAGTTTCCGTTGAAAAAAAACGTTTTGCTACGTTTCGTCTGCGCTAAACTCAGCCCAGGTCCAGTGCTGCCGACCTGCTGCCCAGTTGTGCATTCCCGCCAAGGATTGTGCATTCAGTAACTCAGTACCGCAGCGTTACTTGGATTAGTAACTAATAATGTTTTGGAAATAGTAATCCGTTCCACTACTGGTTACTGGGAAAATGAGAAAAGTAATTAGTACAGTTCCTGCTAACAGTAGGCCTAGCTATGAAATTAGTTTTAATTTAATCAAGCGTCACTTTGTGTTGAAAATTGGTGAGGACATAAGGGCTCAGATTAGATGATACATTTGGGTCATGAGATGTGATGTTCACAATATAGTTTTCCGTCATATAAAAACAGACATTTCCACTGTAAATTGGACCAGAATGCAGGAAATTACCAGTTTGATGCAAACTTCTTCTGGGGGAGGATCCCCAGACCCCCCACACATGTATTTTAGCATCAAATATTTAGTCTAAATAGTGCTAAAAATCTTCTTGTCATGTTCTTGTGAATTGTCACGTCTCATGACCCAAATGTCCCCACCACTTTTCAACACAAAGTGACGCCATTGTCCGACCCGCTCCGCTCTACACCAGCTCCTCTCTAGTAGGCCTACTTCTACTCTCCACTGATTAGTGAACACTTTTGCAAGGCATTGTATGCATGCTACATTCTCATTAGGGGCTGAGCACCCCTAAAGGTCTGATCCTAGAATCGCCCCTGGGCACAACAATTACCGCAAAGGAATACGTTGCAGCCACTGCAGCTGGTTCAAGGCTCCCGGCTGAAGCATCTACTGCACGGATTCCAAAACTCTTTGTACCTACTAGTCATTTTGACACTAAAGTATATGCAAATAGGGCCCAGGTTAAAAAACACAGCATTTATCCTTCAATCCCTCCTTAAAAAAACAGATGTTCATGAGAGGCGATGGAGCAGTGGATAAGCCATGTCTTTGACGTGGGAAACCCGGGTTTAATTCCCACTGTGACACATCCACCATTGTGTCCCTGAGCAAGACTCTTAACTCTAGTTGCTCCAACGGCGTGTGACCTCTGACATGTGTAGCAGTTGCAAGTCGCTTTGGATAAAATCATCAGCTAAAAGGACCAAATGTAATATAAGACTTTTAACTGTATTTTAATTCCTTGGTTTTTATCTGTTTTTGTTTAAAACATGATGGTTTTTAAGACGTTTTATTTTTCTGCCATTGTGAAGCACTTTGTAACATGGATTTTGAAAAGTGCTCTATAAATAAAAATTATTATATACACGTATACAACAAAGACACATTTTTTATTTTGTAACTATTTTCATACCAGGTCAAATTATTCTGCAAACACCCACAGAGGGTAACCAGTATTTTATTCAACTCAAAAGCAGAAATGGGTCAAATTGATCTGTAACAAAAGGAGGGCTAAAGGCTTCTAACAAAGAACTTCTGAGAAAGAAGATTCTATAACTGTATACTTTAAAACCGTATCGTCTTCACTGCAATGAGTATTAGATCCATGTTCACTCAACCAAATTCTTTATATCAAGACAAAGATTTTCAGGAGAAAAGTTAATTTCAAACATTTGAACAAATAAGTTCTATGGCTGCTGTTTTTTTGGTAAGGACAGTCTCAATATGTGATAGTGGTCGGCTATGAGGGGTATCACATTTAAGGCTTTTTTCCCCCCTCCATCACTAAACAAGGAATTTAAAGCCATTGTCATAACTAGAAAAATTCTGGGGAACACAGTCCGAAGTGATTTATATAGACCACCAAAAGCCTATACTAGTGAAGCCTTTTCCAGACTGTAACAGCTTTAGTTGCACAGCCAGGCATTTGTAGTACAATGTTCATTCATGTTTCAAAGCAAGGTGTAACAGTCTACATCCATTGGCATCCAGGAGCAGGGAGAGGTCACACAGCCAGCAAGGGATGCCTTGCCCCGTCCCTCTCTGATTACCAATTACTGCTGTGCGCTCCAGTGGAGGTTCAAGCCGAGCAGCCGGCTCCATCTTAATGAGACAGAGGGCCACTGCTATGCATCTGACATCAGCTTTCTAAATACCAGAGCAGATCAACCACACACACCGCGCTTTGTCCTCGACTGACAACACCAAGCAGCCACGGGATGAGATGCCACGGAGAGGGGGATTAGAGAGAGAGGGAGAATAATGGTGAAGACATGGGAAAAGGTTGAATGGAGGGAGACAGAAGGGAGAAAGATGCTGTTACCAGCGTTACCTGTCTTCACCCCCCCCCCCCCCTTCCTTCTCATTTGTAAGGAATCAAAGCTTTTTGCTGATTTATAATTAGCTGACCCTGACACTAATTAGAAATGCTCGGTGCGTTGCCACTTTAGATTAGAGTGGACTGAATATTTCCCTTAATGTAGTCACCATGCCAATAAGTGGGATAAGACTTTGTTAAAGAGCAGCTCTGCAAGCTCATCAACATGCCATCAAGTGAACTGATCTGAAGAGGACGACAGTGGTTCCGCACTGATGGTGGAAACACTGAGAATATTGTGACATCAAATAGAAGACGTTAATATGTTGCCCCTGACCAATGTTAACACCTACACAAACATGGATGTTTATTCACAATTACATTCGTGTTTATTTGTTGAAAATTTTCTCAGTACAAGCAAATCATGTATAGCTTGAAAGGTTTAGTTCTTTATTTCCCTGTTCTGTCTTTCAGTTATTGAGTTATAAGGAATTTAATTGAGAAAAAAAAAGAATATCAAAAGGCTTAAAAGATATAATCACCTTATAAAGTTGCTATGATGAACATGCTAGCAAACAATTGCTCATTTACACATCATTAGCAGCATTAGCATTTATTTGGAGAGGTCTTTGTGTCCACCTGGTGAATATAATTCATTCATGCGTGCTAACCTTGACAACCCAGCTGTGATCTAACGTTTACATAGCTAACCTTATTAGCTAGGCTCTTTACATGCTTGCTCATAACTTTTTTAATCTGGATCTCCACACTGACAGCTTTATGTTGTGTGCAGCGGTGTTCATGAGAGGGAGTGAGTGAGACGAGGTGCTGAGTGAATATGTGCTCTGCACGCAGATCTGCAATCATATGTAAATATCAAAAATAAAGATGTGGCGGTCAGCGTTGTTACTGTGACAGGCCGCCACAAATAAATCTAAGTATGGGAAACACTGGAGTGATGACGTAAACGTGCTCCGGCTCGGAAAGCAGGCGCAATGTAAGCGCAGGCTAGCAGGGGAGTAGGGACAATCTTGCTCAGGCACAGTACAAGGCAACTGGGCTAAGCCTCTTCACTTTACCCAGCAGGAAGCAAGACAAGGGAACCTTTTTGGGGTCTTGAGAGCTGCACTTTTTTCATGGGCTAATTGACACTGTACAGTTACCGCCACATATGTAAAAGAAATCCTTTACTTTCGGTTTCACACAGGACTCTGACAGCGGCCTCCTGGGTTAAACTCCTGTTTTTGTTGTTCCATCCATCCACTCAAACTCCTCCACATGTGGATTTTCTCGCTCTTTATGAACTTTGATGGGAGGTGCGTCCATAAATGACAGGAGGGCCACTGACCATCTGCAGTATTTGACCACTTTTTGATCACAATTGATGTCTTATAGTGAACCTGTGATGAATTTTCTAGAGGCATTGAAAAGACATCTCCATTTTGATTCTGTTTTAAATGTCCATAGACAGGCAGTCATTCATATATTATGACATCCAAAAATTGGCCTGAATGACCAACATAAAATGATAATCTGTATGTTCTTGTGATGAGTGTGTCAATATCGCATGGACATGCAAACATAAGTGTTGTGATTTAAGACGTTATTGAAAGTCAAAGATGACAGTATAAGTAAATACAAGTTGAAAGTTCTTGAGATTATTATGAAATGGGTCTACACAGAACAATTTTTAAAAAAAGCCTATATAAATAATAATAATCTTTATTTGTAGAGCACTTTTCAAAAACAAGTTACAAAGTGCTTTAACAAGTGTAAAGACAATAATACAAAAACAATACAAGATAAAAGCATGAAAACATTGAAAAGACTAAAATACACGTTTAAGATAAATATAAAATTAGTAAAATAAAAGGGATAAAATAAAGTCAAATAAGATCGGAAAAGGCTCTCCTATAAAAGTATGTTTTAAGAGGGGACTTAAAAATACACACACAGCTCAAAAACAGTAAGGGGACACTTAATCATTTCAGTATAAGATCAGTTCAGTTAAACAGGGGCTAACTGTCTTCACTTCACCCAGCAGGAAGCAAGACAAGGGAACCTTTCTTTGGTCTTGACAGCACATAGAAGATACCAGGAGATGGGCAGTTACATAAAGAGAGCAGGACAGGGCCGTAGAAGGTCATCAACCCATCAGCAGGACCGGTATCTCCACTGTGCAGTTCAATTGGCATTCGCCTAAGAACACCAGAATTGGCAGGTCCGCCATTGGCTCCCAATTTTCTTCACACTGAGCACATGTGACTCACGTGACAGAGTCTGAAGACGCCGTGGTGAACGTCGGGCTGCCTGCAACATCCGCCATCTCATCAGCAGCATGCCCAGACGGTTGCGTACGATTGTGTACAGGCATGTGGGGGCCAAGCACACTACTGAGTCACATTATGAGTTGCCGTGATGGAAGTCATGCACGTTGGCTCAGCCTGTGATTTGAAAACTCATACTTGGATTTTCAGTATAATTTTGAATCCAGCCCTCAACCTGGTGATTTTGGTTTCCACTGACCGTTGTTACGTCATTTTGTCTGCATCACTTTGAACTATTTCTATGCCTGGTGCACACTAAAGGATTTTAAAATCGCGGGATACCACAGAAACAACAGATTTTAACAATTTTTTTTACATTTTAATCTTAAGAACACACACAGACGATTCAGTCAAGACCCAAGACCACACACTTTTATACTAAACAATTACACAGAAAATTGCATGATCAAACTTGACTTCAAACATGAACCAACATGGAGGCTAAATCAGCTAGTTGCACTTGTGTGTGCTAGGTTTAGCACACAAAAAAACCCTGAATAATAATACTCTACAATAAATTTAAATAATAAAACTCTACACAACATGTTGGTGACACTTCTCGGACAGCTTGCTCCATTCCATTGGGGGTTCCAATGATTTTATAATAAGCCTTGTGAAGGAGCTGTCAAACTCCATTGAATGGTAAAGCAATGCTGCCAATAGTTCTAGATTATTATATATTTTATAATGTGAATTCCACATTCTTACTTGTCAAGTAAAATCTAGTAAACAAAGAGGATTAAGCAATAGATCATAATGTATGCACAAGGATAAAATGTCACATTAGCCACAGGGTTAAAACATATGCAGAAAACTACATCATTGTTTGGCTTCTTACATTGCCAACACAAAAAGGACTTTTCACCCAGGATATCTTATGCAGCATATTAAAAACAGTTTTAATAAAGCCCCTGAAAACCCAAGTATTTTCTCAGTTTCTTGCTCTCATTGATAAGGTTCTGCATGACTACAAAATTTTCTGCCAAAGTAAGAAAAGTTATTATTTCACATGACAGGTTTGTCCTATAATTCCATGCTCTAATCAGAGTTAAGCAACATTTGAATCTAAATGTTACCAGTACCACAAACATTTGCAGAAAAATTAAGATTCAAACCCAAATTTTCAGGAGCTTTAAGTAATTTCTATAGTACTACAGTATTCACAGCATGCAGTATATGTGATACGTCCATAGCGGTTTGACACCCTACCAGAATATTTTTCAGTTTGACAGTAACAGCTTTATGGAGTATTTCTCATACAAACACCTTCTCAGTGACCTACAGGAAGTTGTAAGCTTCTGCTAGGCTGGAAATGTGCGTCATCCGTCTTAACCATTTCCCAACATGCACCAGGGAAATGACATGTATTTATTCTAACTTTGATATGATAAATAAGGCCAGGGGGTGTTTGATTAGCAGACGCAGTGAGTTAGGCAACGACTCGTACAAGTAAACACGGTGGTTTAGAAAGAAGGCAGACTGCAGGTCAAGAACAAGCACAATGACACTATCTCAGTCTGAGGCGTCCTTTTAACTACACTACACTGAGCCCACATAACACAGACACACAGGCGGAATAACAGCAACTCCAAAGCAGCTGCCTCGGGGAAACAGGATGACACCCAGTAGTGGTACAGAGACGGGGCGAGGCTGGGGAAGAATGAGAGAAAGAAGGTGTGCAGCTGGCCAAAGTGGTGCACAGCTGAGAGAGGAGGCTTGAAGCACACTGAGCAGAGAGCCTTAGTGTATTTAGCAGGGAGACTAAAACTGCAGAAGTGGAATGAGAGGATGGCAGGAAAGGGATTAAAAGCCTATCGACCGGCTTGTGCAATCACCTCTTACATTATATGAAGCCATGTTTAATTTACATGCTGTGAACAGGCAGAGATGATATATAGGCAGAGGGGGTGAGTAGGAGGAATAGGGGACATAAGAAAGGGCCAAAATGACAGGATTGTCCTGGTCAATCAGTTTGAAGATTTTAAAGATAGTTGGGCCTCTGGCGGAGTCCGTAGTCTTGTAGATCTGTATAATAGAAATGGATTACTTTCATTCCAAAAGCTTAAAGAATGTTATTCTCTTCCTGGGTATTCCTGGTTCCTGTACCTGCAACTGAGAACAGTTGCAGGTACATGCATGTATGGGTATGTGCACCTGTATATCTCATCCACCTAACGTACATAATAATAATAATGGTAATGATAATTTACTCCTGCATCCTTTGCACTCTGCTCATTGCACTATTGTCTCAATCTGTCTATATTGTTGTTGTTTATAGTGTGAATATATGTGTTCTATATACTATAGCCTGTGTCTGATTTTATTATTGTATTATTGTAGAAGTAAGCACATCCTGAGCAATGTATCATCCTGAGTCAAATTCCTCGTATGTGTACACATACCCGGGTGATTCTGATCTTAACTGGGACAATATTTGGGCTAATATATGAATCTCAACAAAAAAAAAAAACCCAGCACATCGGCTCATTTACTGTACATTTGTGCATACATTCTATGCCACACCATACAGGCTCTTCAAAATATAAGTTCACAGACAGTCCAAGCTGTACTAAATTATTTTCATTAAATTCCAATTAAAGGTTCACCACAAAAAAAAGCCAACTTTGGAAAACAATCTGTGCTTAAAGTAAGATATATTGATGAAGTGACACAGATCTCTCTCTCTCAGGTCTGTTGCCAGGATATTTAATTTTATTGTGACATGTTATTTATGTATTTCAGTGTTATTTGTTTTGAGCATTTTCTCTCCCTACATAATGGTCAGTATGCTACATCAAAGCCTTCTGCACAATGAATGAATATAATTGTAGGGGAGATGCTGGGGGAGTTTACTGATTATTTGTTAATAGATTGTATTTATCAATTAACAAAATGCAAAGTGAGTGAACAGAACCTACCCACTGAATTGGTCAATGGTCATCAACGGCACCTGTTAAGCATAATTGTTCCATGTCTGTGAGCTTTTACTCTTATGTTTGTTAAGTAAAGGGAAACACGTTTTTAGATTACCAGTCCAAATTTTCACTTTTAGCAGTTTGACAAGTCCAGATCTCCTCTCCTCCACCCATTGTTCTTCACTTCCCTCCCCCGACTCCCTTTAGTCTCACTATTTTTCTGTTCCTTTTCTTATTCCATTTACTCGTGTCATATAGGGCCCTTCTGAGAACTTGAATTAGCCACATGCTGCTCCAGAAATCCCTCTGACATGAGCGCAGCATGTCACCCTGTGATTATCCTTTCACGATTATGGCAACCACGGCTTAATGTTTCTCTAGAAATAGCCACTATTTAAGATTTCCACAAATATCTTCAGCTCAGTGCAGCTTTAATAATAAGCCCAACACTAACCCAAATGGGCCCACTGGTACTGTTCTGTTTTTCTTTGTGGGTATTTCTTTGTGTAATTACATTCACCTCGAGGCACAGCAAGTGTTGTTCTGATGAAGGAGTGAGAGCACAGATCAGTCCTTCACAGATACCCTTGTATTGACGTAACAATGGACTCAGTTCCAGACAGTGCAGAATATCAGTCAGTGACAATACCCTTTCATGAGGCTGTTGGCAGGCAACAAATCCTTCAGTCAAATGAAGGTTAGATGCATTACAGTATTCTCGAAAATTGACTTGCTTCCCAGCTGTACTACACAAACAACACACGACCAAAGTGAACTGCTGGCTTTCAGAGGAAAATGGAATAGTAAAATATACACCTAAGATTTGATCCAATCTAGTAGGCTTAGACAGATCAACTGATCGATTTATGTAGACAGAACAAAAAAAGTAATAGCTCCTGCAAATAACAGACGCACAATTAAAGTGAATTATAAGAAGTGTTTTGTGGCCAAAGATGGGAAATTGATTTGTATATTTGAATCACATTGTGAGCCATCTGGTCCAAACATATCAATTTAGGCTTCTGGGACATCAGAGGGCTCCAGAATAAGCTAGAAAATGTGGAGTTGTTGCGATGGATCTAGTGGGACTGACAGAGATCAACAGAGCCAAACTGAATCATGTCCCTGTTAGAGCTAAAAATCAGAACAGCCATACAGGAGAGATGGTTGTTCACAAAACTGAAGTCTACCAAGAAATAACATTTATAGACACATCAGCCAAGGAACAGGTCTGGTTCCAGGACTTCACTGTTCCAGGCATGAATTTGGGTGGGGCTTATGTACCACCGGTTTCCTCTACTGCAGCATTTATAGAAATACTAAGACTTCTACTTGAGGCCATGTGGTGGAAGGAGATATGAATACTAGGTGTGGCAAGGTTAACAATGGATTAAATATGACCGTGGGATGTTTTACAGGCCTGTAGACAAAACAACAAAACGACGAACAAACTGTTCAACATTATATTAGCTATGTCACAAATTTTAAAGTGACTCAAGATTCAGCCCTCCCGTTTGATCATCATGTCTGTTGACCTTTTGTTTCCTGAGGAAATGGCTGATACAAAACTGTTGTTACATCAAGCACAAGATTTGTGTTCTCATGAAGCGACCTGGCAAATCTTTTTGCAAGAGAACTGTACTCTATTAACATGTCAGTGTTGATTTATTTGTGTGCAGGCTTGCTTTGCTTGGAGTGTCAGTCCTCGACCCCAGTGAAAATTCTGATGTTACAGCTAAACATTTTGCTGATCTGTTGTATGATTGTGCAGTCCAAAGCCAATTAGTCCCAACTTCTGCCTCAAGCACTGATTTGCCTTCAGACTCAGAAACACTCCCACCTCCATGGCAATGTATAATGTACAGCAATGATGCAAAAGCTTAGTGGCAGGCCACTGACTGGAAAGGAGAATTTAACAATACTTCAGATCATGAAAGGCCTTCCGAGACAGAATTTATTTAACACATTCTGACACCTGGGTTCCTTGTCGATTACTGTGTGAGAAAGAAAATTTTATTGTATATTGCACTTCTCTAAAACTTAGAATAGTCATAGTAGGTCAAGAGGTAAGACACAGATTTTAAAAAGTATGGGCTTGAGAAATGTTTTGCTTTAGACCCTGATGTAAATGTACAGTGTCGCAACACACAAGTATTCAAGTCTTGAGTTCTGTTCAGTCCTCGTCAGTCCGTTGGCATTCACTCTGTGTGTCGTCGGTGTCATGAGTGTCTGCCTGTTCCCCTGCCTATTTTTCTGGTATGAAAGTGTTCTTGGGCCCAATCCCAATGTCCCCCCTAAGCCCTGAGCCCTGAACCCTCACAGACTTTACCGACGTCTCTTGGGGGACACAGACGTGAGTGCTGCAGCTGATCTACAGCCTTTGTCGGCTGGAAATGTTTTAATAACCTTCCAAACTGTCGCGATTGAGTGCAAGAGCCTGCGAGGGCTCAAAAAGCTGTTTACAGGAACAGGACAGCACTTTGCCACTTTATCACGTTATGTGATAAAGTTATGTTATGTGTTAACGTAAGCGTAGGTGTTGATACTTGTTTACCGTTTTCTTCTTTAATACCACAGATTTCTGCAGAAATGCGGACTTACGAAAAGGGTCTATAAAGGGCTCAAAATGTCCGCGAGAGAGCCCTCTCGCACTTGAGGGTTCAACAGTGGGACGGCCCTAAGCCCTCACAGACTTCCCGGAACGCGCTTCAAAGTCTATGAGGGGGAACATTGGGATTGGGCCTTGGAATTTTATTCCACTTATTCCACTTTATTGCACTCTGGAGTCATTTGCGCATTTGGGCAACATATTCTAACTCCCCACTTGTCACATACTGACACTTGGTCAAGGCCATTTGGCGTCGCTTTTTAACGCACTGGGTACCCCTTTAGCATCATTTTTAGACATTTACGTTTATTCATTTATCGCTTTTATCCGAAACAACTTCCAATTGCTATACATGTCAGGGGTCGCACACCTCTGGAGCAACTAGGATTAAGTGTCTTGCTCTTGGTGGATGAGTCACAGTGGGGAGTTGAACCCGGGTCTCTCACACCAAAGGCATATTCTTATCCATTGCGCCATCGCCAATGCAATTGTCAATTTAGCAACGTCTAGCAACAACAAATCTGCAACGTCTGGTAAAGTTAGCAACAGTAAACATGCAAGGTCCAGTTAGACTTTCAAAATAAAAGGCTTGCATGTTGAAACAGCACGTTTTTAAAGATGCAAAACATTGCAATTTGGTTAGGTTTAGGCACAAAAAGTACTTGGTTAGGGTTAGGAAAAGATCATGTTTGGGTTAAAAAACTACGTAGGTCGACCAAAGGAACTATACTCCAGAACTAGGAACCTTTGGAGGAACTCACTTTTTTCCCCCGGAGGGACCAGGGTCTAAATGTAGTTCTGGGGTCTTCATTTTACCCCCAAAAAGTCCCTGCTCAGGGGGTAGTACTTTCTGAAAGTACCGGTACTTTGGGGGGGTGGGGCTTGCATGCAGTGAAATTCTGAATGGGCAAATAGAGGCTACTGGCTTTAACTGGAGAATGTTGGCAGTTTTTCTACGACTGCTCGTCTCTTTTCCACCTTTGTTTGCAAACCAGTAAATCACAATCAGCAGTCAAATAGCAGAAGTCTCGCCGATGTCCGCCTAAGTTGTTGTTTTAAGTTTTCATCAGCAAGGAAGTTTCTACATGGAGCCAAAGTCGGTCTCCTCTCCGAAACAAGCGGAACAGCTGATTACAGCAGGTAATTAAAGCTTGTTAAACATCCAGTTCTTCCAACGCTGGCGGACACAGACGTGAGTGCTGCAGCTGATCTACAGCTTTTGTCGGCTGGAGTTACTTTCTGTGTGCTGGAGTTATTTTAAGAACTTTATGGCTTTATCCAGTTTGATTGGCTACTATTAAATGTGTAACGAACTTTATCGTGTGTCTCTTCATTATAGCTCCCACACACAAAAGCTGTTTCAATGGTCAAGCAAAGCCTATTGTTTTTCATTATATTCCAGTCAATTCTGATGATCTGATTTAAAAGTCCCCGGTACCTTTGGTCGAAAAGCGGCTTAAGTTAACTTGCATAACTTTTCGCAATTTACATAACTCACGTAACTTGACTTTTTGTTTCACACGGCACACGAACACTGGTCTCCTGGTTCAAAGTCCGGGTTCTGACCCTTCATCCACCCCAACGACCTCCTTAGTCTTTTCTGGTAAATATCATATACCTTTACCATCAAGAACTGACGCTACAGGGCTTTCCCCACTGTGTTGAACTATGACGCTATAGGGATCCCCAGCGCGTTAGAAACTGATGCTGATGGGTCTTGACCATATGTGACAAGTCGGGAAGTGAGAACGGGGTTATTAGGGACAGTTACGCTTTGGATTATTAATCATTTGCTGGACTTCGCAGGTTTGTTGGACCACTTGTTTTCGATTGACCTGACCCTGCCTGTAAGTTTTTAAATGTAAATGCTCTGTATTTGTATAGCGCTTTTCAAGTCTTCCAACTACTCAAAGCGCTGTTACACTACACCGCTCATACACTGAGCCTACGTGCTCAAACTGAAACTAACATTCACACACGTTCATACAATTAGGGCTTCTGTTTCTTGCCTTAGGATACTTCAACATGAAGCTTAGAGGAGCTGGGGATCTTCCGATAAGTGGGCAATCTGCTCTACCTCCTGTGTGCCAGTGCTCCCTTGTATCCTGGTCTGGTGAGGCTGGAGTTTGCCTTTTCCATGCTTAAAAGACGGAGGAAATCCTCCAGCCACTTGTCTCTAGAGAAGCAGGAGGGCCTCCTCACCTTCTGGTTCATTAAGATCAAACGTTTTGCCACTAGGCACACAATAGCAGTCACTCAATGTTGATTATGGCTTTGCAGGCAACACAGGAAATCTACATTGAGGATCCCCACCCCCCTCCACAGTAAATCCACAGCAGGACAGTGCTGGAACATGTGGATAAGAGTTACCACTTCACCACATCTGTGCCAGCAATGATCTGATTCTGGTTAATCTTTTTGAGTTTGGCAGGGGTAACATATGCCCTATGCATTATATTCATCCTATTACTCTGTATCGGACACATTTGGTCATGGTACTCCACAGGCTTTCCCATGATAGTGTGATTCCCAGATCTTGCTGCCATTGCAGTTGGGTCAGGGTATTGCAGAAGGGAGTAGAAAGGCACAGTAGAGGTTTCAGACTGTTCCTCTCCCATGGGCAAGGACCTCCAGTGGGCGAATACCTCTAATGTGATCTAATGTGGCTTTAAGCTGGGCATAGGTTATTAGGAGACCCAGTCCAAATTTTGCTTTTGAGTGCAGCTAATGTGAGCACTTAGCCATCCCTCAGCACCTGCCCAAGCTTATGTATGTTCTGTCTTTGCCATGATTGGTCAGATAATGGGTTTTCACCTGCTGATAACCGTGGGTTGTTCCATGGAGGATAGAAGGGGAGGAAGGTACCATTGATACCCAGTTTGCTATGCAGCTATTTCACCACATCTTAAAAAACTAAACACAAATACAAAAACCTCACACACTAAATTCCACAAACCTCTTACAAAAGCAAAGAGGTTGCTTACAAAAACAGTGTAACTTTGTATTCAAAAGGGCTGGGTATCGTTTTCGATATCGATACGATACCTCAACTTTGATTCCTACGCAATACTTTTTTCGATACCAATTTTATTCAACAAACTGAGAATCATTGTTGTATAAAGTCACTTAATTATCACATTATTGTCATTAATATTGGTTGTTATTTTAATAATTGTTCCTTTGAAAAATTCTACTGCTTGTCAAAAAACAAGACATGTTTTCAATGTAACATAGGCTTATACTGTATACTGTAATGTTTTTATACTCGAATATAAAATACAAGAATAGAATGTTCTTTATTCTGAAATACTGCGTATACATCTGAGCAAACAGTTGGATTTATAAAGAGTTCTTCAAACAGAACATTATAGAAAAAAGAAAATAAGCCTTCTGCATATACTGACAAGTAAAAGGAAATTAGGCGGAGCGGTGATGGTGCTGTAGTTGCTCCAGAGGCGTGCAGCCTCTGACATTTTTAGCAATTGTGAGTCGCTTTGGATAAAAGTGTCAGCTAAATGATGAATTATTATTATTACTGTGAAGAAAAAATAAAATAGTCTTCTGTTTGGGTCTGGCCTCAGCAACTCATCATCATTGCAGGTAATTTTATCCCTGGCCAAGCAGCAGGGGAAGTCTCGCCTATCATGGTGAGTCCAGCCCTGAGAAGCTCCTACAGCTGTTTCTGCACATACATCTTCCATTATTTGCAGAAGAGGTATATACACAGCGTATATGAGGGGGTCGTGGTCCATCTCCAGGCAGTAAATACTGTATAGGTATGCAGTTCCCAATCTCATGCATACTTAAAACCTTCTGTTTGCAGTACTAGGGTCTACTTGCAATAATGTACTGTAGCGGTTTAACCATGTTAAACAAGTAATGACATGTTTCAAACCTCACAAAAGGATACATGTCTCTGAAAACACTACCCTCCATTTGTTAAGCACAACACAAACAGATCCAGCGAAAGGAAAGAAATGCAACCACACATTCAGTTAATCTTCTTTTTAGGTTATACTCAAGCAACAGGAACTGGCATTCTAAACCAGTCCCATTCCACATGATATATTCCAGCTTACAATAAAAACAAAACTCCAGTCTGGGATTTCCCGGCGGTCAGTACAATGCAAAAACCCAAAAATGTCCACTTCGCGATTTCCAAAGAACTCAAAGCAAGGAAGTATTCTCCAAAATACAACTGTTCATTCACAAAACAAAACTCGGAAGAGAGAAAAAAAAAAAAAAGGAAATAGGAATAATGGTGGTTCCATTTACTTGACATGGGAAGTCGGAAGCCAGTGTGGCCCCGTAAACTGTATAAGTTGTACATTCGGTATCACTTTGTGAAATTCCAACCACATCTCTTCCTTCTTTGCCACCTTGGCCAATCACCTACCGACACACATAAGCTTTGTACAGGCAACATAACTATAAATTGATTCATTTTCTACTCCCTTAAACATTTATCACACTGAAATTGGTCCGTGGGAGAACAATATTGTTTTTGCAGCAGGTAAAAGCTAACAGCCCCATGGGCGTACATTTCAATGTTTTAACACCTAAGAGGCACTAAGGACACCACTGTGCCATCCATCTTCATAGAAGAGCATAAAAAATTCTTTTTTACATCTTGATAATGTCACTACTGAAACTGCCGCATGTTTTAAAAAAATACGTACCGCTGTATCTGTGAAAAAAATACATTTATTATATTGCCTCTTTCCAATTAAAAGTTTGATTCTAGTAACAAGAGCAGTGTTGTGGAAAGGATTTATTTCAAGTTTAATCCAGTTTCATAATATTTTATAAGCCTGTGATACATGAGAAACAGTATTCATATCATGGAAAAATTCTAATATTTTCTGTTTTTGGAAGGAGTGTGGTTTCACAGTGATAGCTGCAGGGAGAAATGCCAGTTGTCTATCTAATTGGCAGGGGTATTTTGTTTATGCAGATGGAGACTCACTGTGACAACTGATGCATGACAGTTGCTACATGAAACATTATTAATCTAAAATAAATTCAGTCATGTGTTTAGTCACTCATATTCTATAAATGTGTTGCAGGAGGAGAGTACATATCTGAGGGCCATATAATGTGTTGAAATTGATATTTTTGTGATTGACAGCTACTGTAAATTCTGCTCAATTGCACACCACAGTTAAACTGACTTTAATTAAATTTGAAGAAAACAAACTCCTGCCATCTAATCTGTATAAAACCCATGTGTGCTCACAATGCTAATAGAGTTCAATAATAGAGGCTGCACTAGTGAGTAGTGCACTGCTGAGCTGACCTGTTTCTCATCCAACACATTTCATTGTATTGTTGGCCCCGTGTTAACCTTCATAAACCTGAACTGAACTACACACGTTCTAGTAGAGGTAGTAACACCACACTATTGTCTTTTTTTGTAGCAACTTAAATGTTTGCTTTTTTGATCTTTACAGAAAATAAGATTTGATGGGGGGAAAAAATATAGATCTATCATCCATTCACTCAAACTGTGGCATTGGTCTGATGATCATCTTCAGCCTTGAATTTTTACAATTTGCAGGTGTTATAATATAAGGTTAAACTGATATGACCTCACGCAGCAAATACACAAGGGTCTCAAAAATGATAAATGAACACAAACAGCTGGACCTTTTGCAAAGCTACCCGTCACCTTGAATCAAGCATTCTTGAAACAGGAGAGAGCCGCCCTAGGAGCCCCAAACTCTCCAGAATCACTGAATGTCAGCGGGTTTTGGTACCACTAAATTGCATTATCAAAATCTACTTTTTTTGCACTTCACCTTTATTTCCATGTACAATCCTATAGGGTTGAACATACACACATGCTACATAAAATCACGTCCTCTCTCTACCTGCTTCAGCCCTCTCTTCATGCAGAGCAAGGACTCTACTTTGTGTTGACATTTTTACATCCAGTAAAGTTTACTAGAACTACTTGCAACATCACTTCCACGGATTTGATGTATCATGGCAACCAAAGCTGTCAGAAATAACGCTGCGCATCAAAAACGCCCGCTAGCGCTCCCTGCTGGGCGTTTTCAGAAGAGCAGCTGCCGTTATCGGCTGGTCTGGCAAAAAAAGCGGGACATGGGCCCTAAGGACCCTGAAGCTGATGATACATGGGGCAACTTTTTGAGCAATGTTGCTGGGCAATCTTGCTAGTGGCAAGTCCGACTATGTTTTCAACGCGTAGCGGCGGTGCGGGGCGGGTTGCGGAGTGGTGGGGGAAGGGGATTACGGTAGTAATCTTTACTCATTACCATTGACGGCAACGTTGCCCTGCACGATTGCTCTAAAAGTTGCTCTGTGTATCATCAGCTAAAGTGTTTTTTCCTGAGGCCTGCATCTTTTCATTTTTTTTTTCAGTCGCCGAGAGTTGAAAAATGTTCAACTTTGGGAAAAACGCTGCGCCCAGCCGTCCAATCACATTACAGGAGGGGAGGGACAAACACCGCACCGAGCCATCAAGGCCAGATTAAGAAGTCAGAGGCCCCTGGGCACAAAGTTTTGTAGGGCCCTCATCCGCAGACCCACACATTCACTCCCCTGTTGATAACAGCGCTACAAATGCACCACAAAACAAAGCAACAAGGCTGACCAGAATCGAGCAGAGAAATCAGAACCAACAACAGTGTTCACAATGAGTTGGGCTTTTTTCACATGAAATACATTACTTAAATAATAAAAATAGCACTCATCACTTCTCCTCTTAGCCCAAATAAGCCTGAAACATTCATGACCATACCAACCCTCCAGGCAGACTCCCGCTTTTCATTGCCCTCTCCCAGTTTCCTCCCGGGTCACAGCAGTGTGTTTAATGTTACAGTAGGTGAGTGGTGGAGGCCATCGGCGTCGGCAGGTTATTTTTCCCGATGTTTTGACTGTAGCCCCCAATGTAACTCAAAAACAGCAACAAGATATTTTCCATGTTAATATGCAATAATCTTCATGACGCAGCCTGTCTAGCAGGTCTTCAGAGAGAGAGAGAGAGAGAGAGAGAGAGAGAGAGAGAGAGAGAGAGAGAGAGAGAGAGAGAGAGAGAGAGAGAGAGAGAGAGAGAGAGAGAGAGAGAGAGAATTGCTCACAGCTTCAGGGCTTGTCCCCGACTTCTGAATTGCAAAATTGTAATCAATACATTTAAATGTAAATGTTGTTGGTCAGTGTCTAGTCAGTGTCTTAACACAAACGGTTAACAGTCGCTCTGTGTCCTGCTGTCTGTCTCTGTCCCCCCTCGCTCTGAGACACTACTGTTTTACTGTCTCCAGGATGCTTCATTCCCTCTAAAGCTGCTGTGAACTGGACTTTCTCAGAGGTGCTGAAGTGAATTTGTGTGGAATTGTGGTGATATTTCTGTCTGATCACAAGTGTTTTCAGTTTCGGTTTTCTTCCTCTGATGAAGAGCAGTGCGCTCGTCTCATCCATTAGGCTCTGTGTCTGTCAGACGGTCTAAAGGGGGTAGCCTCAGGGGTTGACTGTTAAACTGGCATACTGAGCAGATGCCCGGTGGGCCGACGAACCTTTGGGGCCGGTGTAACTAAAATTATTTATTTATATAACTGCCGATCGGCCGATAAAGCATCTCAAATAACCGATATGTTTGCTACCCAGGCTGCAGTAGCTTCAACATCAGCTGCAGTAGGCTACTCTGTGTACTGCAGGCACTTGAAGTAGTAAAAGAGAGCCGTGGCCACTGCCAGGCAGAGGAGGAGGCCTGTGACAGCGAGTACTAAGTCATGTTTTGCAGAGGGGGTCAAATACTTATTTCACTCACTAAAATGCAAATCAATTTATAAAATTTTTGACAGGCGTTTATCTGGTTTCTGTTGTTGTTTTATCTCTCACTGTTCAAATAAACCTACCACCAAAATTATAATCTGATCATTTCTTTGTCAGTGGGCAAACGTAGAAAATCAGAAGGGGATCAAATAATTTTCCCCCCCCACTTCATCTGCATCAACCCCCAAAAACCCTCTATAGGATTTACACTGATCAACACGTGTACACATTCTCCATCATACAGGATTTACACCACATGACCGCAGCGACGCTTTCCTGGACCGAAATATCAATACATGTCCCTACTTACTGTGAATCACATCATGCAAGCACATACAGCCTCACCCACAATCCAGTTCTATGAATCAGATTCTTCCATAATTCACACACAAACACACATACAGTAAAAAGGCTACTTCATCGTGGCCACGTTAAGGCAGCCCTCTTTCACTTAAAAACTTAATGAGCTCCTCCTGCTTCTCTCCCTTCAGCTGTTGCAGGAGTTTAGGCTCAAAGCCCCGCTCCCAGTGACAGATGAGCTCCAACATGTAACAACAGTGCTCTGTGCTTTTCCCACGCACAAGATCGCCGTGTTTCCAGTCAGAAAAACACCAACAAAACAGATTTTTCTTAGTTGAATAAACCATAAAAACACAAAGCTAAAAAGATTACCTGTGGATGGTGAATAGGTGATCCACTCTGTTTTTCCCCATTTGGGAGTGAACAACGGAGCAGATCATTGCTGAACCATCTCACCTTACCCCTTGAACCCCAACACCGCGTCAGACACCTGATAATTCCACTGTGCGCTGAGGTCGGGGGCGGAGCTAGACTCTCAGCAAAGTGGGGGCGGAGCTTCACCTGTTGCAAAGTCATATTAACCACGTTTACATGACCCCAGACTCACTCCAAAAGTCCACAGAGTCAATCTGCGTCGCTGCTGCATTCTACTAAATGTTTGTGCTCACACCAGAAGCGCTGCAGTGCGTCCGGGAAGCGTCCCAGCGTCAAGCAGCACAGCGCAGATGAACCGAGAAACAAAAGCGAGCCACAGAGAGCTTTGAAGAATGTAGTAAAAACACAAAAAGGACGTCATGAACATGGGGCAGGCTGCACGCTTCGCTGCTGAAATGCTTCTGAGAGGCTTCCAGTGGAAGTTGATACCATAAATAAACATCCCTCCCTCAGAATTCCCATTATGCATGTTTTGTTAAAATGTGTTAAAGTTTGCCATTTGTTTGAAATACAAATGTTACTGTATGATTTATGTTTATTAAACGTGTCTCTTTAGAATCTAGTGTGTTTCTTGGTAATTGTAATTCTTGTGGTGGTTTAAACCAGGAGTGAAGGGACTGTTTCTTTTAATAAGAGCTGCTGAATTCTCCCGGTACAGCGTAGTGTCATGTACCGTTATTGGTTGTTCGTGTTCACAACAATCAACTGAGCTGAACTTCATAGTCCACATAGCGGGCCCCCTACCAGCCGGGGCCCTGGGTCGGCAGCCCCCATGCACCCACGCTACCTCCGCTTATGGCTGAGGTACTTCCTCGTCCGCAAAATCTCATGTAGCTACGAACGGCGAGTCTGTCCCCTCGCTCTACATGTTTCAGCCTTCTCTTCATGCAGAGCAAGTAGGCCTACGTACTTTGTGGTGACATTTTTACATTCAGTAAAATTAAGTAGGCTACCCTACTCGCAGCACATCACCTCCTCGGAAATTATGTATCAAAGCAACCACAGCGTCTCGGAAAAAAAAAAAGCTGCGCCTCCAAAGCGCTCCCAGCTAAGAGTTTTCAGAACAGCAGCTGGCGTTTTCAGCTGGTAAAAACGCTTTGGTGGACACGGCCCCTCATTCGGGTTCTGTTCACAGAGCCAGAGATAGACACAGGCACCTAGTTAACCTCATTCTCACCAATATGCAATCATGTTTAACTTTCTTCATATGGAGATTAGAGGAGAGAGGGTTAGGGGGAATCTAATTAAGTTTGTCACTGTACCATCACTGTACATGATTTGTTAAATTTTCCCTGGACAGTGTCTTTACATTTCTCCATAACAATGTAATCATGCTATTTGCAGTCATGTTTAATATGTACACATGATTTAATTTGTTAAATGTGCACAAAAGACTATAGATGTGAGTGGGGTAGTGTCAGCAGGGGAGTAGGTAGGAAATGGTCGATAAAATAAGCCTGCAAAATCTGGATGCATTTGTTATAGTAAGTATATAGAGATGGGAGGTGACAAAAGCAACAGAGTCTTGGTAAAGTATTGCTCTTAAGAACAGCTTCAGTGCTCCTCGTCATAGATTAACCCACTGAGTGGAGCTCTACTGGAGGGATAAACAGCATCATTTCAAAAGATATTTGTTGTTTTCATGGACAGGGCTCTCAACCACCAATAACACGTGTTACAAGTTGGCTCCTGCTTGTAACAAAGGGGAAGCTCACTCAAACATAAGCTTAATGGTTTTATTGTATCAACTAAACATAAACTTCAAGGCAAACGTCAGAAATCAGGAGTGTCAGGAGTGTCATGAGTGTATGGGTGAGTGTAAAATGCAGTGAGCGCTAAAGGAAAAGCTACATAATAAGTCACAAATGAGGAGTTGGCGTGTCCCAGGGGTGGTGCATGGCAGGAAACAAAAGACCAGAGCAGAGTTGGCTGCCGTCTTAAATACGTCTAAGCCAGGATGAACAGGTGAGCCACATCTCCTGACGACTCAGGCTTTGGCTCCGCCTATAGACAGCCTGGAACACACAAACACAAAACCAGCACAACACAGACAGCCACAGCCACCGCCGTAAAAAAAAAAGATTCTTATGGAGCACTAATTACATTCGAATCTTAAAGTTAGAGTTTAGAATTTACCTTAAGTATAGGCAATCACATGAAAATGGCTTCTCTGGACAATTACCTCATTCACATAATTCCTGCTTACCGACTCCCACTCAGCTACTTGGTACCTTAGAAGCAACTTAAGAGACAGGAGAAAGAAACACTGAAAACAGATGAGAACAGGAACCATAACCACTTTAAATGTATGCTCAAGACACTGCATCAGCCGTAACATTTTCAGAACCTTTAATGTGCCGAACATCAAGATGGAAAGGCTGTAAGAACAGACACCATCTCATCAAACGCTGGTTTGGGTTCTGCAACAAATGTAGGAAGGTGAGAGGATTGTGGTCCGTTTACACAACTTGACACCTTCACCTATTACCTATGTACACTTAAAAGTGCTGTAGAGCCCAAATCAAGTGCCTCCTTCTCTACAAGTGAGTAGTTCAACTGGTAGGAGTTCAGCTTGCGCAAGAAGTAACTGACCTTTCAATGCAAGATGCACCAGATGTGTTTGCAGCAACACAGCCCCAGCACCCATATTACTGGCATCCACTTTAATCTGAAACGGTTCCTTTAGATTTGGGGCTGCAAGCACTGGAGCACAAGAAAGGAGAGCTTTAACATCGTCAAAAGCTTTCTGACAACAGTCTGGCCAGTGAAACTTGACCTTAGGACTCACCAGGTCAGTCAAAGGAGGAACTACTGCCGAGAAATTTTCACGAAATCCTCGGTAATAACTTACTATTCCAAGAAATCGGGTGAGCTCTTTCTTTGTAATGGGAGGAGGAAACTTCACCCTGCCCAACCACCTTACCCAGGTGTGTCGCTGTGGCCTTAGCAAACTCACACGCCCAGGCCACGCAATGAAACAGGGCCCGGATGCGCTGCAAATTTTCATATGTGTCACTACCCAGCAAACATGAGACGTCTGATAGACGTGCAGATCACTTGTATATATCGTCGGTCGTACCATATCTGTATGTCTGTACGACGTGCAAATGAGGTTCAATATTTGGACGTCTGATTAAGACCCTTCTTAGGTGTATTTTTTTGGATGTCCGTGGACGTGCAAGACAGGTGCAGAAAATCAACATGTGAAAATTTTAAATTAAGCAAAGAATTTATAATTCATTAGCAACATATTTATTATTATTGGAGAGGGAAAGAACAAGTAGGATATAATTAATGCTCAAAATAATGCACAAGCTAAACTTTGTGCACGACATCACCATTTCTCTCAAACACAGTAGGGCTGCGTTCAAAAAGTCTTTTTTGCTTAGGAAGGTTCCTAACTGAGTGTAGTGAACCGGTGGCAGCCGTGATAAGAGCTGTTCGAATTCTCTAAAAGCTGAGGAAAGGCTTCCTTTCATATCTCCTTTAGCATAGGGTACACCTGACCATCCTTTACGAAAGGAAAGGAGAAAATGCCATCCCACAATTCCTTGTGGCGGCAACATTTAAAGCGACGCACGTTCTCAAACTCAAACGATAAAATCCATCAACCGCATATAGCAAGATCCTCGCAAGACAGGCGCACATTATGATACTATAAGACTCACAGTTACCTTCTTTCTTTTGGTTTGTTTTCTTTTGGCTTTTTTGTAATCTGATATTGTTTCAACACCGTTTTATGTTTCAGATTGTTAAAATAAGCCATTAAGTGTTTTCTACAATAAAAATAAATAAATCACCAACCATGACATAAAGGAAGTTGATCACCATGTAAGTTACCATTGGCTATTAAGCCTTTTCTCTCTTATGCCCTAACTTGCTAATATGCATATATCTTAAACTGTCAACAATAACTGAGACCCATGCGAGCTGTTACTGGTCTTGTAAAGTGATCAAAGTGAGGATAATAATGCAGCGTGTAGCCTCACGTTATGTACTGCAGCCTTCAGCAAATTAATTTTCCTTCAGTCACAGATGCTGACACCCTCGCCTTAATAAAGGCAAAGATCCAGCTGGATAACCTCTACAGTAGGCGTTTCCCACACACTGATTTATTTGGGGCGGCCTGCCACATTATCAACGCTGATTTTCGATTGATTTTGTTATTTAAAAAGAGTAAAATCATATTTGATGACAGAGCGCTGCACAGTGCATATATTCTCTCAGCATTACCTCTCTCTCTCTCTCTCTCTCTCTCTCTCTCTCTCTCTCTCTCTGCACAGTTATGCTGTCATTCTGTGGGAAACACTGTATTTACATACTATTGGGATTCATGTTGATAAATAGCCTATGGGTGGGCAGGAGGGTGAATGTGACTATTCTCAATGTGACAACCCTGTCCATTAGTGACTGGTAACTTAGGCTACCGTATCTGCCTTTTTGCTATCTTGGTTATTAAGTAATATATTCCACCGTGTTGTTTAGATGGCCTGCATTACAACAACATGGGGTGCAGAGTCAAAGATGCGCTTTTTGTAGTCCATCTTCTGTAGTTTCATCACGGCAGTAAAATCTGCCGTCTCATAATTACGTCGCTTAGAAAAGAGCAGTCGGATACTCTTAGACCCGCCGTCCTCTTTTCCTAAGTCCTTACGGATTCTCCTTCACATCTTCATGACGTTTTCCATCGAGGTCACGGAAAGGTGGTTAGGAAAGGAGATTTATTTTTACTTTTCGGATGAAGCCTAGGACGATCTGCATAAATACTAGATCCTGTTATACAGACACCCGTACTGTAGGGGGCGATAGATGCACTCCCGCCAAAAACCCAAGTTAACAGACAAAGACGACGACTCACGGAGCATCTTTAGAACAGACCCACGGGCCGTTGCAACGACAACAAACCCACTGCCGAGGTAAGAAAAGTTAAGTTATGTTTATGAATTTGCTTCATGTTAGCTTTTTTGTAAACCAACTGTAAACTCCTGTGTACCGTGACAATTTCAGCCGACATTATCATCTTAACGAGGCTGTAACTTACGTCAGTTGGGTCGATTAGATAAGATATTGTATTAACGTAAGACAATATACAGTATATCCAGTGGTATTATTATGACCGGCATGCTGTGAACAGTTGGTGATCGTTCCCTCTGGCTGGATGAATTTTACGCGTGATCCATGCACTGCAGCTGGGGGCTCTCCGCAGCGCCACGCAACTTTCTAAATTCTTCCATCTCACGGAGAAAAGAAGTCAGGTCGAAATGAAATTTGCTCTATTGGCATGAATGTTAATGCAACAATATCGCCAAAGCTAAAGGAAAATACCAAAAAAAATCAATTCACATAGTTCATCGAATAAATAAAATAAAATAATTGTATATATATATATTGGATACAGAATAATAATATCTAATATTGTTAATTTCTCTATGTTTTCTTTCATTACGGCTGTGTCTCCTTCTGGCAACGATAACAGCAGCCATCTCTGCTCAGCGCTTGACGGTTTGCACCTTCCTTTCAAACATATTAAATACAGATGCTGTTGCACGCTGTTCCGTGTAGTAAATAAGAATTTGCATGTTAACCTCTCACTACTTTGCACAATAAAATTGAAACGCCCCCAGTTGCATATTCATCAAGGCAAAAGTAGTAAATGAACAACAGTTGCTATCTTGCACTTTTGAAAGACGTCATTCTTACGTGTTAATTAGCTGGTGATATCAAGTTTCCACACATTTTTACTAACGCAAACCTTTAGTAAATCAGGCCCTTGGTGTATAACTACAGGTTGCCTTTGCACATTTATAAGTTGGTGGACACAGGAAGAATAAAGAACTTAAAAAAACTTTTAATTTTATAAATTGTGACCAGTCCAAACTAACACCAACCAAGTTCATCAATAATTCAGTGAGCAAGGTACCCTTCAGCGTCTGTCTGGGGCGTCACGTACAGACAAGAGGTGCTAGCTAGCTACGTTCGTGTTAAAGGTGTTGACAGCCCTCCGAAGCCCCCTACCTTTCCCGTAACCATCAGAAATGTAAGTGCCTAAACCAGAGTCACTGACTTTATGCGTGTCGACTGGTGGATCCTTTTGTATTGCTGCGACGTAGCAAACTGTGGTTTCATACGGACGCTGAAGGGTACCTTTGGCGTCAAATAATTACGCTTTGTCACGCTGTCTGAAAGCGTTGGTGATGACGCACTGAGATGAGAATGCGTAGCTCTGTCCCTCTCTTCAGACACATCAACACTCTCCCAGGCTCCTTCAACATATTTACCTGTCCACCAGATGCCCTCAAGACCCTGTCTCCTGTGATTTCAGATAGAGACACTCCCATCTGCTCTGTAATCACCTCATTCCTCTCACCAGGGGCCTGTACCACCAAGCAGGATTTGAGCTTATCCAGGTAACTTTGTGGTTAATCCTGGGTTTTCAGTACCACGAAGGTTGTTCACTTCTTACCGGGGTAGATCGAATGCCTCTCTGATGCCAGTAGACTTGTTCATGTCTGTGACTGGTCATCTGCTGCTAACACCGCCTCTTTTATGTGAACGTGCTCACGGCTGGATTGGGAAACCCTGGGTTGAGTTACTGAGTTGATAACCAGCTTCTCGGGACCGCTTATCCCGATCCCAATTGTTAGGGTTAGTGAAGATATCCTTGATATGTCCTCGGTTCATGGTTTTCTCCGCCCACCTCACCTGCATCTCATTCCTTCTCTTTTGTTCCTCCGTTAGTTTGTCCTAGTTGCCATGTTGCCGTCTTGCCTTGTGTATTTGCTTTCAAGCTTCTGTCACCTGAACCCGGACCTGAACTTGGAAGGTTACAGGAAGCTAAGAAGAGAAAAAGAGGCTGCTGGATGTTGGCGAGAGCTTGGTGAAATAAAAGGCTGCAAAACAGATGCCAAGCTGGCGTTTTTTCTGTTAGACTAGTAAGTAATATTGCTGTGTCTTGTGTTGTTGACTTACTAGTTTTTGATCATAAGTAATGTAATCATAACAAATGCATGTGTACAGCTGTCCTTATTTATGACAGCTGTGAATACCACTCAAAAACAGCAGGGGTACAAAATCTCACTAAAAAAACAAATCTTACATATGTAAGATGTATGTTGCTTTAAGTTATTTTGCATGTTAAAAAAAAATCATGGTTCCAGCATCACTAATGTGAGGATTTGCTGCTTTTCTTTTTAATAATTTATTTTTATCTAATAATTTTGAATTCTTCTATTGGTTGGACAAAACAAAGCATTGTGATAGCGTCACTTTGTGCTATGATAACTTGTGATTGATCACTATTTACAGATTGCCAAACAATCAATCAATTAATCGAGAACATGATCTACAGATTAATTCAGAAAGCAAATAATCATTACCTGCAAAACAGTTAAATATTTGCTCCACTTCTCTAACAGTAATATGCTGGTTGCACATTAATGCATGTGTAATGATATGATAAATACATTTTTTTTGCATTGCGTCATTTTATATGAAGTACATTTTCCTGATTATACTTACATACATACATTTACCTAAGTATCATTTTCAATCCAGAGCATTTATTTGTAACAGAGCTTTTACATTGTGGTATTAGTATTTACATAAGTACCTAAGTAAAGGATCTAAATACTTCCACCAGCACAGACTTAGGAGCACGTTAACTGCATTTTGACAACGTCCTTACTTAATTAAATTTCATGAGAGCAAGCGATCAATACTTGTGCCTTTTACTGAAAGACTGAAATAGCCAGAACCGTATTTCAACCTCTGAACAGTGCATGTTAGCGCTGTTCAGAGTGGCATGTTAAGCTAAATGTTAGCGCCAGCATGCTAACATGCTCTTAGTGACAAAGTTATTATGCTAATGTTTAGCAGGTAATCTTAACCATGTTCACCAGTTTAGCGTGTTAGCATGCTAAAATTTAAAATTTAACCTGAAGATGGGGCTAGAATAAATGCATTCAATTGTTAATAAGATTTTTCAGTCTTGTGGACCATTCAACTAACCGCTGTACATTGCAAGTAAGTGGACGCTTCAATAAAAGGCTCCATATCAGCCCCTTATTGGTGTCACCATACCAAACAGAGCATTTTGAATGCCTGCATTTGTATTGTGGTGTACCACAGTATCTTTGTAAATTCTGATTTAATTAATGACTCAGATATTGCTTTGACTGTGCACTCTGTCTGAGTCCCAGCCAGTATCGGGCAGGGCAGTGTCGGTGCACCAGCCTGCAGTTGATAGTGTGACTTCTCTCTCTGTCGAAGGTGATGGAGTATGTCTTACCTGCGACACGCCAAAGAAAGCAATTGTACCCGTTGATGGATGAAGTTTCTCAGTGCAGTGGTGTCTGGCTGCGCCCTGGCTTAAATCAATCTGTTCATGTAGTCTCTGTCAAATTGATTATCTGAAAATACAAACAGATTTTTCCTGAGCAGTATGCTGCTATTAAATCACGTAGCACAAGCACAGCAATGTCTAAGTGGTGCTGCTCTGCTTTCAGAGGCATTCTGGGTAAATATGTTGCCAAAAAGATAAACACGGAGAAAACATCTGATGTCAGGCTTTTTGTCATAGCTGTAAGATTTAAGGTGATTTTGACTTTCATTCATTTTCCTTTGGTCATCCATCAATAAAGCTCTTTCTTTAAACTTCGCTGGAAAACACAAACAGACCACAGCTGCAGGGCACCAAGGTCATCATGTCCTCTGCCTGCTTTCTTCAAGTCATGCTGCAATTTGCATTTGAAAGTTCGACATGGCATGATATGTGTTTTGATATATCTGTTGTATAATGCAATTGTCAGATTAAGGTGGAATACTAGTGGATATTAAACAGAAATCTGACAGAGAGTAAATTAGGGTTCCTGCCTCGAACTGCGCTGATTGCAATCGACTGCGTATGCAAGGCGATCACCAAACATCAAGGCTTTCAGAGGAAGTGTTAAACCCTCACAAGTAGCTGGTTCAGTGACGGAGTGCAAAGGAATGATTTGAAACGTTTGCTTTGCATTCGCTGCATAGGGCTTGATGTTTAGATTGGTCCTGTGCAAGCACTCAGTCAGGCATGTGCTTCCACTGAACTGATGCTGCTAAATATTATTCCAATCCACTCAGATCAGATATCTCACCCCGTTGAACACTTTTCCCCCTTTGAAGCTCCGCCACCTTCTTTTTTTTCCTTTCCAGAGTGGCACCTCAAATGGAAGGTTGGTAGTTATAGTAAAAGTTAATACTAGTCAATATGAATTGGTTATATTTGTGAGTAAGTCTAATATTGTGGTAATGAATTTTCAAATAATTGTTCTTTACTGTCGTTTGCCTAAATGTTTTTACTGAGATACGAGCAGTCTTTACAAATGTTAACATTTCAAGTTAGATCGTGTTTTTTTCAGGAGATATATTAACAATTCACAGTATTTCAGCGTTGGTAAGATGCATTGTTAGGAACTACAAGACTACATTTTGAAAATAGTTGGAAAAAAAAAAAGTCTTTTCTAAAATGATTTCCATGTCAAAGTGAAGGTTTTAAAAATGTCACAACCAACAGCAATCAATAAATCAAATGCTCTGGCACAATAAGCACGGCCAATCACTAGCTTGCGTCCCTGCCTGTCTATCTACTTGCGCTAGTCTGCCTGTGCACAATGTGAAAATTAGTTTTGAAGGGAGGCCTGAAGGGGGGGGCTTTGGGTTTGGCCGATAGGGCGGCGCCATGTTGAGTTTTTGCAACCAGCGGCACCAGACGTGACCATATTTGGACGAGATGGTGGAGCTAACGGCCGTGTGCGGAGCTAGTTAGCTTGCTTAGCTTATCTATAATTCATGTTAACTGTCATTTTAACAGGGCTGATAACTTTGTCTAGCGAACAACAGTCTAAACACTAAATGTCCTCAGCAGAGAAAGTGAACAGCCGACTCCTAATAAGCTTTTTCACTGCGCTGGTTAAATTTGCACAGTGTTGTGGGTACGAGTCTGATTGACAGGTCACCATAGTAACGACTTGTCAATCATAGATAATCCCGCCCTGAATCATCCTCTGCTTTATGGTCTATTTTAAAATAAATGGGACCATAATTTACTAAGTGAACATCATTTTGTATTGAAGAAGACTTGAAACTAGCAACTGAGACCATAAACTCATCAGGAAAGTGTTTACTGAGGTAATTGTTCAGGTGAGAAGAAGGGTCATTTTACCATTATTTCTAACAGAGACGGACTTCTTTTTGCAACCAGAAGAGTCGCCCCCTGCTGGCCATTCAATAGAATCCAGGTTTCAGGGACTTTCCCGTTCGCATCAGATTGCTGACAGGAAAGCCTTCTGCTTGGCTGCAACGTAATCCTTTCCTTGCCACTGATAGGCTCAGGTTGTTATTACAAGTGTGTGACAACATTATGGAGAGAGAGAAAGACTTTTTTTCTTTTTGTTTAAGCAGGAAAAGTCACTATATCGTCCTCGTCAAAGCCACCAGACTCCCTTGTCAAAAATGTTAAGTTTTTTCCAGGTTGAAAAATACCATAGTTACCGTTTAAGATCCTGATCATAAGTCCATTTTATAAATGAGGCCCAAGGCCAGGCTCACAGTCAGCGTTCCCGCTCATCCCAAAGGTGTTGGATGGGGCCAGTCAAGTTCTTCCACACCAAACTGAGACAACCATATCTTTATGGACCTGGCTGAGTGGCATTTGTTTCGAGAAAATCAGCAAAAGAAAACGCATGATGCAAACGAATGTGTTTAGAACTTGGTTTGTCAAGAAGTTGGCACTAATACTCCAGCCGGTGCCATTAAACCACCAAGAACAGGGTACTTTTATATGACGTACTTAAATGAGCACCAGGCAAACCTCAAACGGTGAAAAACAATGTGGAAAAGACGATGACAATTTGGCATTGCTGTTTGATTCATGAATTTGAGGAAAGTTACCTCATTGCTCCACACAGACCTGGGGTCTCATTTATAAAACTGTGCATAGAATCCTGCACCCAAAAGCCAAAAATGGTGTTTGTCAAAAACTAGTCAGACTTGTAAAACCGTGCGTACGCACACTTGTAAGCAAGTTCCCTTTATGAATCACAATCAACTTGAAATGTGAGGGAGCTCCATGTCCGACCCTTCAAACGCCCATAGTTGCCTATAAACGGTCAGTGAAACGCCGCTCATTAATATTAATACGTCCTGACTGCAGGAAGAAAAGGAGGCAAATTCTACTACTAATCTGGATTCCCCCCCGTTTGACAAGAGATTAAACCAAATGCATTCCGCTTGTGTTTAAACATTTATTTAGGCTCCACAAACAGTCCACTCACTTAAAGAGGCTGCTGATGAGTTAAAAGAAAACTAACTTTTAATACAATAGTGTTATATTTTCCATAATGTGTTTTTACAAGCGGCGCATCACATCCACACGCTGGCGCACGGCGTTTGGCTCGATAAGGCAACATGTGATAATATGAAACTTTGCACTCCTATTTGCTTGACTGACGCGCTGAAAACAATTTAAATGTAACTTTTCCTCCTGCTCACCTTATTTCTGAGAATGAATTGCACTGCATGCAAGTATCAATTAATATGATTCCTGATTAAACTGTCCAACATATTTGAGGCTCTTTTGCAGAAACAGAATCTCAGTTTGTGTTTATGATCCTAAATCTGGATCTTTTTTGCTGCAAAGGATCTTAAATTATGTGGGGTTTTTGCGCACTTCAGGAAAATCAATCAAACGGCTGTTTGTTTATTCAGCTTTAAGCCTACAATACTCAGAGGTAATATTTCGATTTATTTCACACAATAATAGGTCTATTCATTTCAAACAGTTTCATCCTTCTGCCATGTGAGTCACCGTTTCTCTTTTCTCCTCTTTATGTCCGTACGCATGGTTCAGAGTTTACTTAAGCACATTCTCCCGTCAACTTTGTTTTTTATAGGTCACTACCTTTGCCTGGGAAGTGGCGTCTGCACATTTCAGCCCTGTTTTGGGCCTTATAAATGAGGTCCCAGATGTTTTAATTTGCTGCTTTTTCCTTCTCCTCAGCGGAGCAGAGAGCTTCAGTAAATGTTTAAGTCACATCATGTACGTCATGATTCATTTGCTAAGCCTCGTTCCATTACACTGTCGCATTGTGCTTTTATTGTTAAACAAAACCACCTCAGCCAAGTGTAAAAAGCGTATTTCAGAGATTTTGGGCATTTACAATATACAGTATATTGTGGTGACCCTTGCTAGCGTCTGTGTGCTACCATGCCTGACAGTGTTAGATGGTGTGGTCATCGGTGCCTTCTGGACACCTGGACCCAGTGTTACCAGAATCTAAAAGCTCAGTTACTCACCTCTTGCTCTCCTCCCTGCAGGCACCTTATCCAGCCATGTGGCGGCCTTAGGTTCTCCATGGTTCTCCTTTGCTTTATGCACAACATTCACACACTATTCTCAGCCTCCATAACTGATCTCACTGACGAACACAGCCCATGCTTTGAGATTTTTACTTGTGCTTATATTTTACTGCACTGAAATTTGACACATCAACAGTGTCTAGTCTGTGGTCCACGAAGAAATACCGGCACCTTCACCTGAAATTCTGACATGACATTTTTCACTCCACTTTCTATAATTTGTATAATTCATCTTCCATTTTGGAGGACTGACTTTATCTTATTGAAATGTCAGTCATTTGAGACAGAGCTAAATTAGGAGTGTCTTTGATGAGGACAGAGCACCAAGAGCATGACTGCTCTTTCTCACAAAGCTATGGCACAATGAGTCATATTGCATTGCATTCTTTTTATTTTACTGTACATTAAGTTCTATCTAAAATAATTTTTTCGATATTTTAAAATATCCTCCAGTTGAATCAAATGCACCCACAGAGATTTGGAAACTAAAAGCCACAAATAGAAAAAAAAAAAAACCCATCTCTCTTCAGGTGAATAATTCAAGTCCATTCTTTTGAACATGCTGCCAACAAAACTACCAGGAGTCCAGAGTCAGAGAGAACGAACAGAGCCCACCTGCCTTCACACACATCGTTAAGATGCAGACCATATTTTCAACACTATCTTGTTGCTGCTGTTTACATTTCCCCAGATGCAAATGCACTCCAGAATTACTGAGTGTAGAGTGTATCTGTATATAGATATATATGTATTAGGGATGCAGTGACTAGTCGACGTAATCGACGACATGAAATTTCCTTGTTGACGCATCGCTACAAAGAGGCCGTTTGAGGGATAGAAAGCAATCTGCTCATTAAGAACATTTCTGGTTGTTCAGGGGCGGCAGTAGCTCTGTCCGTAAAGTTTAGGCTGGGAACCGGAGGGTCGCCGGTTCAAAGTCCAGCTCGGACCAGAGTTGCGGAGTGTGGACTGGTAGCTGGAGAGGTGCCAGTTCACCTTGAGCAAACCCCTGAACCATCAACTGCTCAAGTGGCAGCCCCCTCGCTCTGACATCTCTGTTTGTGCATGTGTGTGTCTTTCAGACCTGTGTGTAAATACTAACATAATAATAACAGAGAGAAAACATTGAGCTTCCCCTCGTGGTGGGGGGGGGGGCTCATAGAAGACCCTTTCTCTCTCTCTTGCCTGTGCAGACCTTTGCTCTTCTTCACCTGCTCTGGGAATGTCTCATGATTCAGAAATACTGGTGAATGTGTAAAAAACATCACCCAGGTCAACTTTAAGCTCTGCCCGAGGTTATATGTTCTCAGTGATCCACAGAGGACATCTCGCTGTGGAGCCAAGGACTTTATTCAGACCAGTGTAATGGTAGGAAAGCAAATTTTAATGAGACACTTGAGGCCCCGGGAGAGCTCTCATTCAGGAATGGTTCATGGAGTTGGCAGAAGTTCATATGAACAGATTTCTTTCAGCGCTAAGGACAGGACGGAGGAATATCTGGCAAATGAATCTGCTCATGTATAAGATTTTATTATCATGTATATTATCTGATTGATTTATTATTATTATTATTATTATTTCATTTATTAGTAGTGTTATTTTTGTTATTTTTATAGTTAGTATTAGTACTGTCGTACATGTATATGTACAGTATCTATGAGTGTGTGTGTATATATACAGTACATATATAGAAGTCATTTGATTTGTTGACTGGAAAGCGACTATGCTTACGTAAAAATCAATAATATACTAATTACAAAAAAGAAGTGGAAGTGATAATGGTAAATGGACTGTACTTGGAAAGCATCTTTCTAGTCTTCCGACCACTCAAAGTGCTTAGTATAGGGACGTGACAGTGGAAACCCATGTATATATTTGAAAGTAGGCTGTACATACAGGTGATATATGTTTGTGACAGCAGAATTTATGTATGCGAGAAGTCCTGAAAGAACTGTGGCTTGCATGACCCATCCTAGATTCGGCCAGACACACTCCAACACACGCTTAGCCAGTCATTCTCGCATCTTGTTCAATGTGTCAGGCACACACACACACACACACACACACATCCAATAATAGACTGTACACGTACTATACTGGCTATACAAAGAGTTGTTGGGAGTGTGTGGCAGACTGGCTTCAGTTTTCAGGGAGGTGAGTTATTAAGATGTATGCGACGCTGGCTGCGCTGTGGGAGAAGGTCTGCACCATTGAGCTCACTTCAAAATGTGAATAATTAGGATGGATTTCCGCCTTGTGGGAAAAGCCAGTAGCAGCATCCTGGAAGCACATTAGCAGGGTGTTGAGCAGCCCTCTGACAAAAACAAATGTCCCCCGTATGTCACAGTATCTCCTGTGGCACACGGGGGAAGGAGCTCTTTTATTGTTCCTGTTGAGAGCCAGAAGTGCTTCTCAGTTAGACTCTGTGGCACCTAGTCTGCTCTTATACCCTGCCCACCCTGTAGAGTAGGTAGGACTTTAAATAAAACACAACGTAGGATATTATGCACCTGGAAAACGACCAGTACTGTACAACTACTGGCTAGAGCGACATAATGTTTGGGATTCAGATTCAGAGGACGATAATAGGTGACACCTTAAGACTTAAGGTTAAAATAGCAATTTTGCTGACGTGTTGGCTCTAATGGGTAGACCGCTTTGAAATTTGCTGAGCAAATGAAATGTTTGATTTTAATTACCTCATTACTTCCTCTAGTACCCCCCAAATGACACGGTGGCACTATGCTGATTTTTGTCTGGGTTTATTATTAAAATAACTGTGTTTCTTTACATTCTTAGTTAGTTGCTTTGTAGGATTTTGTGCGTTTCTCCGTTCTGCACACGACCTCGTGCATCCTATTCACTCTCACGTTTGGTCTGAAACCAGCATAAAGCTCTAAGGCCCAAAACACACACAGGTTTGTGCAAACTCACAACTTCACAAGAACTAGTTCAACGTTTCCCACTAATTAAAATGAACCAGTTCCTGCTCATAGCTAACAATTTAGAATTTTTAGCTAAGTTCACAGACCCAAAAACTCAACGAGTTCACGTTAATTTCTTTTATTTTTTTTTTACCTTTACCAAATGCTGTGAGTTTGACTCGGGCAGAGGAACCTTGTGACTGTTGGCTCGTGGTCTTACCTTTTGTTAATGATATCTTGTGGTCTTCATTAACTCACAGATATTTCTCAAGACTGGTCGGATGCTTCAGCTCGATTCAGTGAACACACGACTAGTGCAGACATTCATGGTGCCCAGAGTATGAAGCTCGTTGACGTCAGCGATCCCCTGACTTTTCCTCTAGCGCCACCAGCAAGTTGACAATTTTGGCTTTTACTTTAATGTCTCAACAACTACATTTTGTACAGTCATTCATGGTTTCCTCACAATAAATCCTACTTACTTACTTGGGTTGCCATAAGGTTTTGTTCAGGAGTCCATGTCCCCATCAGGATAAACTGTAAGCACTTCAGTGAATCCATGAGTTTTTACACCTACAGCACCATTATCAGGTCAAAATTAATATTTTTTCCAGTATACAACCAAATATGCATATAACATGCTAAACTAAGAAGGTGAACATGCTAAACATCAGCATGTCACTGCGGGCACTGCTACAGTCTCACAGCGCTGCTAGAAAGGCTGTAGCCTCTTAGTCTTATTTGCGTATAATGTTGCTTATAGGTTTACATCAATGTGCGCCAAGTAGCAAAACAAATGCCAGGCAAATAAAGCATCAGCTGTTAGAATGGCTATTAATCGTAGGGTTTGTGGTTTGATTCCTAGCATCTCCTGTCCACATGTCAAAGAGTTGAGCAAGACAACTGAACCCCAAATTCCTGCTGACGGCACCGCAGGCCCCCAGCTTTGATGCCACTGGTGTGTAAGAATGGGTGAATGAGATCCTCTGTGAAGCACTTTATCCTGCTCAGGCAGAAAATCACCATGCAAGTGCCGTGCATTTACCACCATGCCATGTATTTCATCTTATCACAATTATCATTTCATTTTATCACAAAAGAAGTCTCTGGCAGTTATTGTCCTTTGAGGCTTCCTCACAACATTGTGGTATGATTTTCAAGTGGGGAACTGTGAAGGAGCTTTTCATCCGTCACAGGTCACGTTTAAAGGGAAAGAGAGAATCCCCAGACAAACCCTTTTATGGTGACTAATGACACATTTAATTCAGCTTCTTGATTAAATACAAATGTGCATTATTACAGAATAAACTATAATGACTAAAGGTATTAGAAATTGTTACCATAATAACGTTTAAATATTGTGTACCAAAACCTGATTGCAGAATAAATCCTTTCTCTTTAAGTTTTTAAAAAAACAATTGTCTGTTTCCGATTTAGTAGGGACTGAGCCTATTGTTTGTTCAGTGAGGTTGTCTACACGAAATCTGTTTGCCTCGTAGATATAGTGGTTTTCTTTGCAGTTAGGTTCATATTACTTTGTCTTTGCCCATGGTAATGTCATCCACAGAATGTTCACTTGGAATGTGGTTTATATTGGATATAACAATATCAGGGCTGACAAGTCAAAATTCACATAAATAAAACTCAAACTGATGCATCGTATTTTACAAGCCGTGCCCTTTAGTGTGGTCTCAGGGATGCGTGTGTGTGTGTGTGTGTGTGTGTGTGTGTGTGTGTGTGTATGGGATAGAGATACAAAATGAGAGTGAATCATTCTCTCACTCTCACCATTCTCTGAAGCAGAGCTCTCTTGCGGCGTAGCCAGAGTTCAGTGGATAGTGTGTGTGTGTGTGTGTGTGTGTGTGTGTAAATGACATGATGATAATTCATCCACATTTCACCTCTATTATTGTACATAGAACAGCATAAAACATGATGATAATTCATCCACATTTCACCTCTATTATTGTACATAGAACAGCATAAACCTATTAGTTGGCTGACAATAAAGACATGCCACCATAGAAAGGAAGACTGGAGGTCTTAAGCTCTGCTAATGGCCAATATAATTTGCAAAAAACCCCAACATACTAACTCACTTACTATTCTTAGAGCCCTAACAGCAGTGGTGGTAAAAATGTGAGGTTTGTCCCGACGGTGGTGCTAGAGGAAAGGTCACGGGGTCATCATGATACTTTTTCTGACGTTAGATACTGTGAGGCTGGCTGTTGCATGAATGCCTCATTTTTATCGCCCTTTTAATTTAGTTTTCATGGCCTTTTAAAAATGTTATGTTTCTGGATATCTAGTTTATAATCAGTCTTAATCTGCCTTTTTAATCTGTGCCTGATCAACAGTTGATCTACACGTCGGCATTACCCTTGGACTAGTCTAGCAGTTTTGAGCCACTGACAGCCGCCGTGTGGACACCGCTACGTAGCTAATGGAGCTAACAGCTAATGTCCACTATCGCATGCCTCCCCAGTGTTTTTGTAATCATTGAACTGTTTTAATGTTATAATGCTCTGCGAGGGCAGCTTAAAAGCAAAAAGAGATATCCGACGGTTCTCAGATGAACAGCGATAGTTCATAGGAAACAGGCTTCACTTGGGCATGCTAGGTAGTCGCATGCTTGCTGCTAATCTGCAGAGCGCTGTTCTGTCCTACACACATGACTGACTGTTTACATCACATGTGCCTATCTTTCCTCCCCTATAATCAGATCAGGTTTTGGCAACTGGTTTTGAAATGCACTATAGAAATAAAGTTTATCACTTTATTATTGTTATTGTTAGTGCACACTCGCCAGCTACACTGCAAACAGTAGAATGTAGGTATGTTCCTAACCACTAGCCACACTTAGCAATGTAATGCTTCAAAACAAGCATGCTTTTTGCAATCTGGAGCACGCATACAGTCCGTTGTTGTCATATATCACTGTGACTGTGACTGGCTCTGCTGTTTCAGGGCTATGAAACCAGTGATGTGACTGGCTCACACTAAGCACTATGCTTTCCGATCAAATATTCCATTTCACTCAACCCATTGCTTTTTTGCGGTGCGGCACATACATGAACCAAAATAGCAGACGGGCTTGAAGATGCCTACACATTGTGTGCAACCAAAACCACTTTGCACTTGTTGTTGTGCTTGCGTAATTACAATCGGGCCAAAATGTGGGAAATGTTTTGTCCTGAAGGTGGTGCTAGAGAAAAGCTCCAGGAGTGTCAAAATTGAAAATGGTTATTCTCTGGGGAGCGTGAAAGTGGTCAGTGCATTTCATTCCAATATTTATTAATTTAGGTATTTCTTGCAGCGGTCCAACATGGGATACGTTGGTTCATAACGAAATACCCACAAAACTTCTGACATTCCAATGAGCCTCAGCTGTAGTTTGTGTTTAGTGCTATTTGGTAAATGTTTGCCTGCTAACACACTAGACTAAGAAGGTAAAAATTGAAAACACTATATCCGTGTAATCAGCATGTTAGTATTGTCACTGTAAGCCATTTAGCATGCTGACATTTAGCTCAAAGCATCGACTGTAATTATTAGTAATTACAGTCGACAGAAACAATAAAAATTCATATAAGAAAAAATGTTTCATGGGAAACATTCACTGGATTTTAATATTGCACAGATGTAGTGTTGTAGATTTTCATTGTACTCATTCATGGATCTAATTTTCTATCTATCTATCTAACATAAAAAGAGTAGTCTTATCTACAGGGATCAAATTTATTCGTACTTCTGAGAAAAGAAATATAAAAGAAATATAAAAATATATTCTATTCCACAGTACATTGCTCTTTACAAGCATGTTAATCTGGAACTCACTTCTCAAACTAAATAAAGTCAACAATTTACAGAAACATGTTATTTGTATAGATTGTGTGTTGTTGGTCATTGTTGCTTTTTATATATATATTTACATGCAGTATACCATTTTTCCCTACTCCCATGCATATAACATTTATACTGAGGCTACCTCCTGAGAGCTTGTCATTATTTTTATGCAGTATACCATTTTTCCCTACTCCCATGTATAACATTTATACTGAGGCTACCTCTGAGAGCAACATAAAACAGTCAAATTCCTTGTATGTGTCTAGTCTAAGTCTAAGTCTAGTCAGTCATATGGATATGCTGTGATAATGTAACAATGTTCTGTATGAATGTTTAAATATCTTGTTAATTTTGGATGTTGGATGCTTTACGTACAGTTATCAGTGTCAGTTTGAATGTTCTGAGACAGATAGGTCGAATCTCCCGATATCGTCACCATGGTGATGATGACAATCAGAACGATGTTTAATATTAAATGTATCATGATTACATATTCCTTAAATTTTTGTAATTCCCTATTAAAACATACGTGATCTGTATTTTCCCATCTGTTTCTATTTGTGTTTTTTTGGATATTTGTTGCCTACATTTGACTTTGACGTAGTACAACAACTATGCTGTTGTCAGTAAAGGTTCTTTTTAAAAAATTTATTTTGATAAATAAGAAAAATACATTAGTTAAATAAATGGGTTTATAAATATAGAAACTAAAACTGATTTTGTGACATTGTGGTATAGTTGTGTGTTGGATTTCTTTGTTATGAGTCCTTCAAAATACTGTCTCCATATAGCAAAAGAAAGGTTTAGTTTTTTAATAAGCCAATCGTTTTTGTGGTTACGCTCTATTTAATCCGAGGCTCATGGGTGGAGCCACGCCAGCATTGACCCCCATTCTTTCGCATGCATGCCTTACATTTTAACACATTAGTCAACAGTCGTATTTTATGTAGCCAGCTTTAGGAAATGTTTGTCATAATATAATAGTAACTTAGATTCAAATTGCACTTAGCAAATGTTGCCCATTACCTACCGGCCCACCATATTCTAATTTGTACAGCCACAGTTTCATAATGAACTGAAAAATATCTCTAACACTGGCTTTTGCGCCGTTGCTTCAGCAAAGCATCTCTCACTCCCAGCCAGTCAGCCCCCCTGCCATCCACATGCATTAACAAGCACACACACACTCAGAGCGGACAGCAGAGCAAAATAGGCCACAGTGGAGACAGTGAACCAGGTGAAGTGAACAACAAAGCTGTGTGAATGTAGCATAACTGCTTAGTTTGCCACATACCTCTGAATTTGGCAAGCCAGCACCTCCTCCTTCTGCCAGCAGTACCTGCAGGCAGTGAATCACAGCAGCAGACAGAGGAGGAGGACAGGAGGAAGGACTGATACTGACTGATGTCTGTCTTCTTTATTCTCTCTAAACTTCACTCATTATTTGATGTCAGGAATATTATTTATTTAACTGACATTTTAGATTTGTTTGTATAAATCAATCGTAATCGTGTTCTGAATTTATTCTTCTCAAAAGTAATTATTAATAAAAAACCCAATTCGATTGTAATGAAAAAGAACTGGTAAGAGTATTGATAAAGAACTGGGCTTATGAGAGTGTGGATAAGATTTTCCACCGCTACAGCTGGTTGGTGTTTCACTGTGACTTTGGGAGAATGAGCAAATTGCAGTCCAAATCCCGTAATTAAAAAAGCCTTGTTTAACAAATATTATTTTGTGATTATTGTTTTTAATAGCACAGAGTGCAATTACTCACAAATATGTGAAGGATTACATCAGAACCTCGCATCTGTGAGCTTTTTATGTCTATAAATATTGTTGTGAAAAGTATGTGAAAATGCATAGTTTTTAGTCAGATAACATCAAATCTTCTTGGGAGAGGACCCCCAAAGCACCTAATCCCTCCAGAAAGCTTGGAAAACCCTGACTGTGTGCATGATTAAATTGTTTACAAGAGCACAAGGTTTTGCTCTCAAAGTGCACCAGACTGATACATTTTACATCTGAATGTGAGAGAAGCTTCTGATGTGCTCTGACATTCATCCAGCATCTGAGCCACAGCTCAGGCTTCCACAGACTTAACCTTGTCATCTTTGACGTAGCGGGTCTTGAACTAAGGTTTAACTAAGGAAAGCCGTGTTCAGGAGGTCATCAGTGGCAGCATGATCGTATTTCTCATTCAGATAGCTGATGACAGTAGCCTTGATGCTCTTCGTGACCTCTGAGTCATCATCTTCTGGCTTCAAGACCTCCTCATTGAAGAGCTGCAGCACAGGTTTTTAGGTAAGACACATTCACGTATGCTTCACCAGCATGGGCATCACTGAAGTCAACAAGTGGATTTAGAGCCTTGTGGACAGACTCCAGAACATCAATGTCCTGCCATGAAGGAACCAACTGCCTTGTTTTTTTTATCAGCTGATAAAACCTTTGCAATGGCCTCTTGCTCCAGCACTCGTGCTATCATTGCATGGCGGGACCCCCACCTGGTGAGTGATTCTGTGATCAACTTGTGCTTGAGTGGGCTAGATGTGACCGAAAAACTGCAGACGAGGCCAATCTTTAAGTCAAAAAGCACTGACAATATTTTGCCCAGCAATTGTGGTGTCGCACCCTTGTCGGTCTTCGCTAAGGCTCAAGACGCGAGTGCATCCTAGCTGATTGCTTCTGCAATATGGGCAAGCATCAAGCATCTTTGAAGAGCCCACTCCTTGTTGATGTATGACTGGTGAGGCTCATATAGAACACAGATGTCCGGCTGAACCATAGGTCGATGTTTGTGATAAAGTATCACACATCCCTTAGATGAATTTCCAGTTTTCCCACCCAAAAAGCAACAAGGTATGTCATTTTCAGTTATGTCTGTAGCATAATGAAACAATATTTGGACACTGACACGATTTCTGTTTCTAGAATCTCTATATGATATGAAATACAAAGGGACTTTCTTTCCCTGTAGAAGGTTGGGTGAGTTTCTTTCAAGACAGCTCATTCATAGAAAAACTTACCTACCCTCTCCCTGGACATATTATATCATAAAATGTTTTGTTATGCCTGTGAGCCTTTTCTACTTATTCCCTTTGCAGAACCCCAGACAGACGAACAGCACAAATACAATCTTGGCAGACTGGTCAGAGACCAATACGTCATTAATTATTTAAGTGGATTTATTGCTTTTTGATGTATTCTTTAACAATAAGTATGTATTGTATCTGGCATTGGCAGCACACACTTTGTGGTTATTAGGTTTCATGATTGTTTAATCTTCCCAAATTTAGTCCCAGTTCACTGGATCGATAACTATTTAGTATACTGTACATTCATGAAACAACAGGGAGAGAACACCACAATGTTTTTTGACCTTTTTTTTTTTTTTTTGCTGGGATCACTTGTGGTCTGGGAACCCAGCAGTAAAAAAAAATAAAAATAACAATGATTAATGCATTGTGTTACAGCCATACTCACACTGTGCACTGAAATGATCACTTACATCTCTTTCTACTTTCTGGATTTCCAAGTCCAATTTCCTCAGTGTCTCTTTTTATCTCCATATCCAGGTCTATATTTCATTTTCACTTCTGCCAACTCCATTTGTTTTTTTTAATGTGTGTGCTATACATACATCTGACAGTTTGTGAATTCTATAAACCACACATCAGTCAGCAAAGTAGGAATTGTGCATGGTGTGGATGTCCTTCAGGTAATACTTACGCTGCCAGGCTGTACAGCATCAGAGTCCTTTCTCAAATATGATATTTTCCACGAGCATCACATCACTGACTGATCTTTTATGGACTAAATTTCCTTCCAGCCTTCCTTCTTTCCATCTATATTAGAGATATGCACATAATATACATACAGTAATACATAATCGATTGTGGATTAGTGGTTGTAACTAATCTTCATGGTAAATTTCCTGAGTAAGATATTACTTCCACTGCTCACTATTAACGCAAAGAATACAACTGTTAATTTGTGCCAATGATAAGTAACTCCTTGAATGGTATAATTTTGATGGTTTCAGTTAAAGGTTCAGTGTGTAATATTTCTGAGGATCTATTGACAGAAATGCAATATAAGATCCATAACTATGTTTTACATAATGAACAATTATGTTTTTATTACCTTAGAATGAGCCATTTATATCTACATAAGGTTCCACCTTACATGGACGTCGCCACGTTGCGTCGTCATGTTTCTACAGTAGCTGAAAACGGACAAACAGCGCCACAGAGCGTGTTTCGTTACTGCGTTCTTCTTGTTGTACTTCTGGTGGAATTCAGGCAGCGCAGACACTCATCACTATGTTGAATACTTACGCTAGAAGAAGAAGTAGTAATAATATACTGCAGGGGTCGGCAAATAAGTTTTGTATCAGAGCTATATTTTCAACCATGAGAATATAAGATGTAATATTGACTTACATCAGCATGTTGTTTGGTTAGCTCAGTAGCAAAAGTGCAGGACTCTCAACCGGAGGATTGAGTTTTGATCCCACCTTGAGATAACTTTTTTTTCTCTCTTCAACAAATGGATTCTGCAGCGAGTGTTTCTCAGATCACAGCATGTGCTGCACTGTTTTTGTTTCAGTGTTTGATCCACATCCGTCAACCTGCGGACGCTTTTTCATTCCCCAGTATCTCCAGGCAGAGGACATTTAGAGGAATCACATTTTCTGATGGCTCTTTCAGAGAAGTGTCAAGCAGGCCACAGACTCCTTTAATGTCATTCAGCATTTTTCAAAGTAAAAGCTCAGTTCAACTCCAATACTGCACTACAGTAAACAAGCTTCTCACACCTTTATTTTGTAGGCTAAATCACTAAAGAGGAAGTGATTGTGTGAGTAACTGTTGCTGTAATGACTGAGATCTATTTCAGCACCGCTTTATTTATTAATATTTTTTGCAGCTATCAAAGCACCATAATCTGACCGCGGGCCAGATATTAGTGCTGGCTGCAGTTTTGGCGAGGGTCCATAATCACAGAATGAATGTGTTCCCCTGTCAATGTTTGTATAAACTGTATCTAATGTGTGGTTTATGATGGACTGTGGTGCAGAAACAGTGACAGTGTTTCACACTCTTGGCTTACATTTCCCATGTTATCTGTCAGTGGCCAAGTCACATTAACATGTGGTTTTACTGAATAATTAAGTAAATATAATATCTAAATAAATCTACCTAAAGAAACCTCATTTCTTGACTGGCCACTCTCTGCTGTCTCAGAAGAGACACCTTTTGTGCTGTGTCAGCCACCGTAGCTGTCCTACGCTCTTTGAAAGGTCAGGGGGCAGCAATAAACTGGATAGATGGTTGCAATTCACAACCCTCGCCACTAGATGCCACTAAAACTTAAACACTGAACCTTTAAATTAAGAGGCTTACAATATCACTGCCCCATCCATAGATCATGCAAGCATGCCTGACTATAATTATGTTTGTGTATTCCATTGAATGAATGTGTTGCTTAGATGCATTCCGATTATTATTATTCTTTCAGCTCAGTTGTTTGTCGGCGTTCAATTCACTTTTAAGAACTTCTAATACTTCAAGGTCAGATTCGTTTAAGTTGCACTCAAACATGTTCCAAACTTTGCTCAAGAGATTAAAATGTGATTAAGATTTCTCGTCAGGTTAAAAGCTGTCTCACGCAAACTCACGCATTTGACATTTTTCAAATGCTTTCAAGCCACACATTAATTTTCTCACATAGTGAAAAACAAATGTGTAACTAATCACTAATTATCTCAATATAATTTTTTTCAATAACAATATAAAAAATGTTAAATTAATATTCAATAAATATTTTATTTTATTAGCCTGAATCATACACGAATTAGGACTTAATTGTTTTATTAAGATTTTTATTTTGTTGAGGAAAAAGGACTGAAAAAAGATTTTACTTAATTTTACTCTTGCATATTTGTTGAGATTTTATTTTTATTTTTTAAGATATTATTATTTTAATTGTTTTGAATGTTTTACCTTAGATTTGTGAAGTGATCCACTGTTTGGCCTCAAGTGTTTGTTCTGACCATAAAGAAGAGTTTAATTAACACAATTAACCATCAGGTATCTTCAACTTCCACTCAGTAGCTAAAATGAGCCTTTAAACTCAAAAGAAGAAACGATTTGATACTTATCCTGATAATTATCGATATTAAAAGAAATGAATCTTTTTATCGTGATAACTTTTTTTACCATATCGTCCAGTCCTACTAAAAGGACTACTAAATCATGCTGCATTGTGTGCTAACTCAATTCAATTCAATTCAATTCAATTTTATTTACATAGCGCCAAATCACAACAACAGTTATCTCACAGCGCTTTTCATAAAAGAGCAGGTCTAGACCGTACTCTGTGATGCTATTTACAGAAGCCCAACAGTTCCCACCAAGAGCAGCACTAGGAGACAGAGGCAAGGAAAAACTTCCTTTTAAGAGGCAGAAACCTCGAGCAGAACCATGGCTCAGGGTGGGCGGCCATCTGCCTCGACCGGTTGGGGTGAAGGAGAGAGAGAGAGAGAGAGGCAGCCTACACAATATACACACAGAGGTACAGACAGTAAAGGTGATGTTGCTATAGACTAAATGAAAAATGGTACAGATATTTATAGTAGTGTTAATGGTAACAATCGTAATGTTAATGATTGTTATAACAATAATAATAATAGGACTAGTAACAATAGTCGTTGCAGCAGAGGGTGTCAAGCAGGAACACGGGGGCAGCAGGTGACCCGCAACCACAGATCCAGACTCCACAGCTCCAGAGCCAGAAAACCTGCAGGAAGTGATAGGAGGAGAGAGGAGAGGGACGAGAAAGCACAAGACTACCAGAAAGGGGAGAAGTTGTGTTAGTAACATGCAATAATGGGATGAGGTTGCATACAGAGGGAGAGAAAGTAGAGGAGAGAGGAGCTCAGTGCATCATGGGAATTCCCCCGGCAGTCTAGGCCTATAGCAGCATAACTAAGGGATGGTTCAGGACTACCTGAGCCAGCCCTAACTATAAGCTTTATCAAAG